>NC_051182.1:77032036-77101644 GCF_013339695.2 Rhipicephalus sanguineus | reverse complement strand
GGTGAAGCGCTGAACAGGGAGGAAAGATGGCAAAAAACTCTAGCCTCAAGCGCCGCGTTGTGGTCGATGTTGAAAGCTGTGAACGAGAATGTAGTTCCTTATTATTCCACCGGGCGGCGCGAGCTCTCGCTGAATCCAAGGTCCTTGGAGGGCACTCACCGAGCAGTATATTCTATTACGAATGTTTAAGAACCTTTGAAGAGATAAAGACTGCCAGAGCGGCAGCGTTGCAGTTCTAAAATTTCTTCACTGTTGTGTTCTAATAATGGATTCGACTAATTATAAATTATTTTCATGTCTAATTTACTTCGCACGTCGACAAACTTTTCCCCCTCTTTTTGATCAGTATGCGAAAAAAAATACGGGGGGGGGGTGCACTTGCAAAGATATGAATAACATATTGAGTTCGCAACAGACGTAGCAAGACATTTTTGATATTCCCTTTAGGAAAGTCGAGTTCACGTTTCGCTTGTATCCTGTGGAGATGGTTTCTTCAACATAAAATATAAGCCAAGTGCAAGATACGAAATATGAATAACGAAGTCATACAGAAAATATATTATTTCTTTGCAAGGTATAACAGCCTAACTAGGTTGCCTTTAATGAAGGTGTGCAATCATATCAGCTTCGACTGCAGACACAATGTCTTTATTTTCAATGACGCAGCGCAGACGCTATACAGGATGCCTCAACTACATCGAGCGAATTCATAGAAGTATACAGCTGCACTGCAGGACCATGTCGCAGGAGGGATGTTGTATAGACTATGGAGCAAGTTACTGCTGTTGTGCTTTTATAGCATGATCACTCGTGAGGAATTCATAAATTTTAGAAGCGTTAAGTTTAAAAATTGCAGAAAAAAGTTGCAGAGAAAAAGTTGTATAATCGTCGAATTCTGCAGTTATTGCACTACCTAGCTGTAGCGCACAACTCGCTTCCGCTCTCTAACGAAGTCCCGTGGAATAAGAAAAAAAAAGGCACTACGTAATGTGAAGCAAGTCTGGTAGACAGAAGAAGTGTATTCACGAACAATGCTATTTTTCTGAAGTGAAACGTACACTGCATGCTGTGAATTTTACTATTTACGAGTACTGCCGCGGCGGCCGCATACCGATGGAGGCGAAAGGCTAGAGGCCTGGGTACTTATATTTAAGTGCACGTCAAAGAACGCCAGGTGGTGGAAATTTCCGGAGCCCTCCACTACAGCGTCCCTCATAATCATATCGTGTGTTTGTGGCGTTAAACCCCAACAATTATTATTGCTCTTACTATTTTCGAGTACGTAGGATTATGCTGCGCTCGACATAATTGTTCAGTATCCATCGGTTCACTGACTGTGGTTTCGACTGTGTCCTCTCCGTTGACATCAGTGATGTTTTCGCATTTGCATCCACCATTTAGGGCATAACGAGCGAAATGTGCGTCAGTAAGGACGCCAATGCACCTTTGTGGATGAACCCATGCAGTTCAAGCCTGGAATCCACATATAGATGCGTCAAGCGATAAGCACTTGCGGATTGCTTCATCGGCGCTTTTCAGGGTCGGTGTCACTCGTTGACCACTGTATGGCCGTTTTATAACAGCTATACTCTCCAAAAGCAGTCCTTAGGTCACTGTTGGGAGATGACGTCTTCTCGATCGACCTATGAAAACGCTGCAGATGACTGGTACAAAGGAATGGCCTACACATAAAAGTCCGCTCGCTCGCCATGCTCCTAACATGATGCTGTATGTGAAAGGAGAGCGCTTTGCACATTATAGTAAGAGGGCGACGGCGCTGCCTTGAGACTTAAAATTCACTACAGCGCTAACTCCTAAAGAGAGAAAGTTGCTCGTCTGTATCATGAAGCACCATCCTTGTTTTCGTAACGGCTGATTTGGTGTCTTATTATAAATAAACAGCTCTCTTCAGTTGCGGCGCGTTGCAGAACTCTGTGGTCGCGACTTATATGCCGGTCCAAGATGCACCTCTTTTTAAAGCTAGCTAAGCATCTTTTTGCGATGTGGGTGACAGTGGCTAATACACATAAGGCGCACCGACTTCCGAGCGCCGTGTTCTTTAAACATCTCTAAATCATGTCGCATGACCTTATCAACGCAAGCGGCCCGTGCTATGTCTTCAACTATACCGTTTTATAGGCTGGCGTGCCAGCAGTACGGAGACCGCGGCGCCCTTTGCCACATTGTTTCCAATAGCAGCCGCCGCGATTCGCCCCTCTTTAGATTTGACGCTATTTGTCACGCGCTCACGTGTTCCCACTCATACAGCTCGCGATAGTACCTTTTTCGCATCATTAACTATGATGCATATCTGTTGAGGTCCGATCGATTGTGGCATTCGACAAAAGGTGGTGCGCTACACCTATTCTACGTCCACTTTCCTAAATCGGGACACAGTGAAATGGTAAAACGTAATATAAATTCGTAAAAATCGTCCGCGTGAGTTCGTTCATCAGTAAAACAGGATAACTTACGTTCCCTGAATAACCGCAAAAAAAATAATAATTGTGCAGGAAACAACATTGATTGTCAGCGAGATGATAGAGCATCCAAGGGAAGACGAAAGCAGCAACTCAAAGTTCTTATATTGTTTGCTCTTTAAGGGGGTCATGAACCCCTTTTCCAAGTAATCGTCGAATGACCTCAGTATCGGAGTTTATTGCCTCGCGAATCAATTCCCGAAAAAATTTCTTGATTTTGTCAAGACCGACCGGACTTACAGGGATTTCTGCTGCTCAAGCGACGCAGCACCCTAACCCCTTCCCCCACCGGCGCTCCTTGATGCTCCTTCGCCAGACGAAAGGCGGGTGGGGCGTTTCCTGTCTATTTGAGGAGCCATCGACGGCAGGCCTTGCACGCAGGGCAATGTTATCGTATGTCCCCTTCGTGCGACGGAGATGGCCGGCTCGTTTCATTTCTACTTCAGCCGCGTTTATGCCCAGCGTTCACATGCTTTTACTCGCGCATGGAAGATACGATGCGCAGGGCGAAGTTACCGATTTGGACTTTATACGGAACATGGTGGCGACGGCGAAAACCCTCCGAGAGTGTCCATACAGTTGGTATCGCAATAAAATGAAAGTAATCTGTAACTAATCCGACCTTGGCGAGGTAACATTGAGCAGGGTAACTTTAAGTTCAGATATGAGAGGCTGGACGAAAATTGCTTGTGGCCCTCGATAACATGCTCACTGCTTTCTGAAAAAAAAAAAGAATCGGTGGTGATGAGCCCTCAGGTTTGAAAAGTGATAGTGAACTGATAGATGATGAAAAGTGATAGTGAACTGGAGAGAGGCGCATCGTAGAGCTTCAATAAGGAAAGTTTGTACAGTAAGTTGCTTAACTCTTGAATCAAGTGGAATCATTCCAGCTTCCAAATGAAGGCCGTCATTAGCAACACAGCTCGGTATTTTCAGACACAGACGTAGCTTGCCTATCGAGCAGTATAAGAGGTCGTAGCCCGTAAGCAACACATCCGAAAAAATAAAAAAGAACACAACCTAGTTCACGGATGGGGCGATGTAAAGGTGATACATCATGAGTAACGTTGCTGTATGAATGCCTGTATTTTTATTACTCAACCGGTGCAACAAGCGGTTGTTATGCTCTCCTTTACAAGTGTTTGCTTCGATTTGCTCTCGTCGTTTTAAAATTTCAGTCTTATGGAATACGTAGATATTGCCGTGATATCACCTGCAGTATCCGTCCATTTTGATAGTAAAGAGGAAAAAGAAAAGTGGATTTGTCTGGACTTGATGAGAAAGAATGAGGACGGCACACCTTTTGTTTGCGTATGTGTAAAATAAGTAACCTCCTACTGAAATCGAAAGAACTGTATTTCCAGAAGAAACTCTTGTACCCAGGATACTATGTAGTTGGGAAAATCACAGCTCACTAGCCTAGAAATTAAAATCCCATGTTCGACGCTGTTATAGGCTTTTGCTATATGTAAATTATTGAAGTCTAGGGTTTGACGAAAACTCGTCTGGCGAGGAAAAATGATGGTTGAAGGAAACGTATACACTCGTACAAGGAAAGGTATACCTGGCGTCGTCTACAAAATTCCGTGCGAAGACTGCTACATAGGCGAGACTGGAAACTTTAAAAGAAGATTGCAGCAGCACCGTAATGATGTAGCCAAAAGGCACACGATTTCGAACGCCCTGGCAGAGCATAGTGAAAAAAAACTGGACACTGTCTTGATTGGCAATCGGCTTCCATCATCGAAAAGGAGAAAAAGTTATCATCCCGCCTGCTCATCGAATCTTTTTGCATACAATCTACTACTAACACGATAAATCGGACACGGGGTCCACTCCCTGAGGTATACGCAAGCGCGTTGCGCCTTTCGACGCATATATAACAAAGACCACCATGCATTCGTTCATTGTGAACAAGGTACCCGTACTGGGTGCCGAAACGTCAATTGTGTTGTTTTATTTTAGTTGGCGAGTATACGTTTTCTTCAACCATGCAAATTATTGATGCTGAAATCACACTAGATACTCTTGCTAATCGATTTCGGCTTCCTAAATCAACATGAGTCGACCATATTGCGCATTCCTGCCTAAATCCTATTCGTCTCTAACAAACAATATTCCCACGAGAAATAAACTCACTAAGTCAAGCGTGTATACCCTTTTCAATGATTTGAACTGAACTAGAGGTAAGCGAGATTAACCTAATGTTATCTAGGAGATATCCGAGACTTTGCTTTTTTATATGAAAGCACGACTTTCGAAATTTTCCAAGAGCTGAGAATTCACGTGTATTGTAAGGAGCAGTTCACTATATTCAAAACTTCGTTGGGATAGTACTGAAACATTCCTTTAATCATAGCATTCATAATAAGGTCTCGGCTAGGAGCCGCTTGATGTAGAGTTAATATGATATCAGCCAGTTCCGTCATGGTCACCGTCACGAATTCTGATGCCGTTATTTTGAAACTCTTAGTGCTCAGATATGTAAAAAAAAGCATGCTTTGAGTCCCTTCGCTATATTTTCTACCAATTCAGCTGCCTTTCAGATTCAGATGCCGCTGTCGCTGCGAGTTTTTTTTTTAAAATAAGGATGGTACGACGGAACGTGAGTATTCTGATTACTGTAACGATTTCTTGTTGCGCATAAATCTATACAGTGGGCATCTTTTGTTCAGCTTTGACAAATAAGAATGCGAATCATTCTTATGGCCAACTTATAGCCAATCTAATTTTTTGGTGCATAATAATGTTGGAGACGTTTCTATGCAGCCTTCCGTCGTCTATAATCCCGCGTACATGCATCACCCACCAAGCTAGTTTGCCGGAGGGGTTTGAGATCTAACGCAAAACTCTACTGGCTGAAAGCAGAACCTATGAAGGATACACTTGAGTCAGCTCTCCGTTGCTCATCACGTGTCAGTGCCGATAACATTAAGTTTCGAACAGATTTAAACATTTTATAATTAATAAACTGTCATTGCCGTATAATGAGAACCTGATGCAAGAGCGTAATTTCAAAGCGAGTGGGAACCTGGTCTCTGCTTGTCTCATTGTCAAATGTTTCCCATGATGAAACAGCCAGATCGTCGGAAGAAAAAGTTGGGTCCAATGCAGATGAGGATTGCCCACGTAGACAACTCATCATCATCATCATCATCAGCCTGTCTACGCCCACTGCAGGGCAAAGGCCTCTCCCATGTTCCGCCAATCAACCCGGTCCTGTGCTTTCTGTTGCCACGTTATACCTGCAAACTTCTTAATCTCATCTACCCACCTAATTTTCTGTCTTCCCCTCACGCGTTTGCCCTCTCTTGGAATCCAGTCAGTTACCCTTAATGACCACCGGTTATCCTGCCGACGTGCTACGTGGCCGGCCCATATCCATTTCTTCTTCCTAATTTCAACTATGATATCCTTAACCCCCGTTTGTTCCCTGACCCACTCTGCTCTCTTCCTGTCTCTTAAGGTTACACCTATCATTTTCCTTTCCATCGCTCGCTGCGTCGTCCTCAATTTAAGTTGAACCCTCTTTGTAAGTCTCCAGGTTTCTGCTCCGTAGGTAAGTACCGGTAAGATGCAGCTGTTATATACCTTCCTCTTGAGAGATAGTGGTAGACTACCATTCATGATTTGATAATGCTTGCCGAATGAGCCCCATCCCATCCTTATTCTTCTAGTTATTTCACTCTCATGGTTCGGCATTGGAGAGACACGATCTCTCCAATGCTATTCACCGCGTGTTTACAGGAGGTTTTCAGGGCCCTAGATTGGGAAGAATTAGGGATAAGAGTTAATGGAGAGTATCTCAGTAACCTGCGCTTCGCTGATGACATTGCATTGATGAGTAACGCGTAGACAACTAATCTGACATAAATTGTGTCTATGAAAGTTGTTATCCTGCACCCAATTCCAGAATCATCTTCCAGAACCATCCGTTTTTATCCCCCAAGGAGTGTGGTGCGAGTTGGTCTCCTGGCAGTAGCATCGCACTTGAGCTGCTATTTCGAGTGACACAATTTAGGTGATCTGTATTTTTTACTCATTTTGGAAAGCATACGATAACCACCAAAGTTCAGAGGATCGACGAAAAAAGTCTAATCCGAAGTTTTCACTATCCGAACAACTACTGTATGCTGAACGGAACAAAGAGAATTTTTCGAGGGGCTGATTTCTATGTTAGACAAAAACCACATAAATCCAACAGGTAATTAGGCCAGGTAAAACATAGGGGATATTAATTTGTTGTCTTTAACTGTAGTGCAATAATTACTCCGTAAATTCAAGTGGTGATCCCGCTAGTAATGTTGTAAATTAAAATAGTTGTCTCGCTACGTGTTTGGTTGTCAGAAAATCACACCATCTCTCGCTAAAGGGGACCATGAGGCGATGCGAAGCAGCGTTTCGGCATGTCGAGCCCGCGTTTCAGAGGGGGAGGAGAGAGGGAAAGTGGAGAGGGGAGAGAGAAGAATGGGGAAGTGGAGAGGGGAATGGAGAGGAGGAATGGCGAGGAGAAGGGGAAGTGGAGAGGGGAAATGGGGAGAAGTGGTGTGGGGAGAGGGTTTGCGCATGCGCAGTAAGAGTGGTCACGCCGCACACCACCACCACCACCGGATTGAACTTCGCCATAAGATGCTTCGCATCTAATAACCAATTAACCCAACTTGTCGCCTTAAAGTTCCCCTAGACCAACTCCGATAATTCTTTAACGTTTCAAGTAAACGTGTGAATCGAGTTGAGAATGCCGTCACGATCACCAATGCCAAATGCGGCAGCGATACGATCCACGGGCGCCCCACAAGTTCCAAGACACAATGTCTTCTCCTCTCCGGGACTTTCGGCAATCCTCAGCCCCTCAGCGCCCGCCGTGACGTCCACATTATCGTCTGCTCATGTCATCTACAAAAAGAACCTGTTTGTCTGCACGCAGGTACGCACGCTCGCGCGCGCTTCCGCCTCGCACGGTGAGGAGGAGCACTCGGCCAGGAGGAGAGACGAG
Organism: Rhipicephalus sanguineus; assembly: GCF_013339695.2. Taxonomy (NCBI): domain Eukaryota; kingdom Metazoa; phylum Arthropoda; class Arachnida; order Ixodida; family Ixodidae; genus Rhipicephalus; species Rhipicephalus sanguineus. The sequence goes on along the minus strand of NC_051182.1, from coordinate 77,094,168 downwards.
CCAATGAACGGAGCATAGCGAAGGAAAGAGCGAAACAAGCGAGGGCCTCTTTTGTATCATCAAACTCGCGTAACTCCGCTATTTCGGCACCGTTTCGAAAAATTCTTACGGCTACGTGTTCGTTGTAGACTCGTGAACAACTGCAACGCCACAACTAAATTTCGACCTCTGGGTAATCTAGGGTCCCTTTAATGCCCTATAGGCTAGCATGCGAGGGCTTATTGTTCAGCTGCCGCCTCGTTCAAAGATGACGTGCCACATGACGCCCTCTGGAAAATAAAGTGTTCCACACTCGCCGCCTTGGCTACAAGCGGCGCTAATACCCCGGTCACACTGGCAAATTTTGTGTCATATTGAGCGAACGCAATGCCACTTTGGCTGCGCGCTGCTACACGAGAAGGGGAAGTCTACTTTGCAAATGATGGTATGGCGATGAGTGCCTAAGTAGAAAAAAACACAAGAGACAAGAAGAGTAGACTACACAGGCCTGTGTCGCTTCTACTGTTTTTGTCTCTTGTTTTGTTTTTGCTAGCTATAACTAGTACATTTCAACTCACCCAATTCGCTAACACTCCCGTATACTTCTGACCACCCAGAGCACATTACTCCAAAGAACGACATTATAACGTTGGTTCAGTGCACGCCAAGTTAGTTCAGCAGCTAATTAATTTGTGATTACTTCTTGATCTACTAAGAACTGAGACATAACACATGCATCAAGAATGCAACTTTGAACTGCAAGCTTTTCGTGCTTAAATGAGCATTTTGAACTATCAAAGTCAACATATCATATGCGATGCATATGCATATGCACTCTAAGAAAAAAAAGAGTATGTGTGACTCTTTTCGGAGAGTTCTTACTTACCGCGTCTACGACTCTCTTTAAAGAGGCACGGTGACTCTCTTGGTGGGTCAGAGTCGGCGCGCTCTAGGAGAGTGCCCTGACCCTCTTAGGAAGAGTGGAAGGACTCTTATCCGAATGATTACGTTACCACTTCTGAGGGAATCAGACGACTCTTGCCGGTAACCCTCGTACGTGGGTCATATGACACACACCGAAGCGTCAAGCGACTCCACAACTATTTTAAGTTACTCAATTGACCCACGCTCTACTTTTATGCGACTGTTGTTGGAAATAGTGAAGTATTCATTTTAAGCAAGTCCAATAATACTTGTCGTTGTGCCCAGCGACTGCAAAAAAAGTCAATTTTAGCATTATTTTAATAAAACTCGTCAAAACAACACATCTTTTCTATCAGAGAGAAGAAAGCACGAAAAGATAGTCTGTGCCTTGAAAGTACCGTATGTTACGCAAGGTAAATTTGATTTCACCATAGGAGTTGCTCGTTTATCAGGCACACTTAGGCTAGTTAGCACCCTTTCGAGAGATCAAAATGGCTTCGCTTGAACAACAACTAGTTGCGAAGAATGGTACATAGTATATCCGGCTGATTGTGTGGCTCATCGTAAACCTATTTTATATGCCTGCTGAACATGAGATGTTCAAGTGTACAGGTATACTTGAGATGTCCGAGGCATGAAAGGAGATGAGCGACTGTGGCGCCTTACTTGTGCTTTTAACCACACTCTCATGAGTAATGTCGTCCACTACGGAGAGAAATTGTACCATTTCCAACCATGTGTATAGGCTTTAACCTGTAAGCGCCGAAGTCTGCTTGCACGCGGCCCCTATCCCGAGCTTACTCGAGCAGTCCGGACATACGAACATGGAAGCGATAATCTTTGTGATCAACTGGGTCGAAGCAATAATCTACATGGAAGCAATAATCGTAGTGATCAATAATCCTCAGCGGTCAACTTGCTCACAATTCCTCGGAAAGAGCGGGTCTGCAAACGAACATCCCGTCCCCTCCACGCCCCTTCTTCTAAATAGCGAAAGCACACAGTATCAGTCACGCCGGAGCGTCAGTGACAGCCTTGCGACGTCTCCCGTAAAAGTTCCCTGTTTGCAGGCCTAAGCGCTAGCTGACCTTTGCATTCGCGTTGGCGTTCCTGACGAAGTAAACAGCCTGCACAAATAGGCATATCCGACTTGGGATGCGTGAGGAGCCATGAGAGCTTGCTCGCTTCTAGCAGTGGCATCCCGCACAAATCGAGAACCAATTAATTCCTTCTTAGTGACATTTGCCCGGCCTGTTTGTCCTCACGTCCCCCACGGCATACAAGCAGAGCGTTTTCCCTTGCGTAAATACGGCCCTGACGATCCGCAAGAGCAACGTTGCTTGGGCTCACTTTTTTTTTTTAATGAGTGTTCGTAAGAACTGACACATGTTCAATTGGACAACCATGTACGGATGTTTTATTAAACTTTATAATTATCGAAGTTAGTGCGAGCGGCCCATATATGTTAGTGTGAAGTAGTCTATGAAAATACGTTGCGTATTTCCATCTTCAGCGCCTGCAGAATCTAAGACTAGTTAGGCTAAGAATCTCAATGTAGTCTAGGGATTGTGCCAGACTAACGTAGTTTCTTATTTAGTTTTTTATACGAGCGAAACGTTACTTCGGAATGCTCTGTTAATGCTTTGCAGGAAAGTCACGAACTGGTGTAACACTACACTCCTAATCAGGTCCCGCTCAAAGTGCTAGAAATAACCAAGAAACCGGCCATTTTTCGTCTGGTTTCCTAGATATAGCCAGCATTTAACCAGGTTCCGATTAAAAGTGTAGGACCTGGTACTTACGTGACTGTATTTTCACTTGTCTGCATCTTCGTGCGTTGTGTGCCTTTGCGTCGTTGGCACTTCTACCACAGAGACACGGGTATAGTGGCGCGCAAGGTGGAATCAATAAAGCATTTGTTGATATACGTATTTGTAGACTTCACAGACTGTAGTTGCTATAGCTCAAAATTATTCGAATAGTTTCCACCCTTTAGCGTTTCGTCATTGGTAGGGTAGGGCGGGGCAAAATGCGACAAAAATGTGGAAAATAGTGAATATTTTTTTTATTTCACTCGCTACCACAAATATCAAACAGGAACTTTCTTTAGGTCCAAGGTATGTGCTACATAAATATGGCCATGCTGCGACTGTTCAAAATATCGTTTTAAAAAGAAACAAAAAATGCACCACATGTCTCATTTTGCCCCAACCTGCGGGGCAAAACGAGACGCTATGTGAGGCAAAACGAGACAGCGTGAAAAAATTTTATTCTTTCAGATCTTGCAGTAGAAGCACTTCAAATTCACGCCGTGAGCCGCCACGTAGTCTTCATGCGCCCAGTCTTTGCACTTCACGCATTGAATCAAGACAGAACCTGGCGCTGTGTTGCTCCGAAACACCTGAAAAGCATTCAGTGCTTTTTAGGGGCGAAGCTCCTTAATGAAGGAAGGAAAAAAATTTATTAACAGAAAGGGGTTTGTGATGCTTGGTCCGCAAGTACCATCTAGCAGTGCTGGCTGCCCTCAGTCCAGGACGCCACAGGCAGTTGCCGCCCTGCGTGCCCTGTCGGTCAAACTGATCTGATCATCAAGGTTATCGCTGGCCAGCAACTCCTCCCACCGCTCCACACTCGCTTGGTCAATGGCGGGCAGGCCGGGGATGGCCCGGCAAGTCCATGTAGTGTGTATTAATGTGGGTTTCTCAGAGCACCATGGGCAGCGCGCAGGGTATTCTGTTGGGTGCATTTTATTGAGAAAATGTAAGTTCGGATACGTTCCGGTCTGGATTAAGCGCCAGCTGGTAGCTTCCTCCTTTGTGAGCTTCTTATGGGGGAGGAGTAGATACGTCTGAGTCCCTTGTAGTGATTTAGGATGGCCGCATACTCACACGGGACCGGGATAGGCTCCTCGGAGGCCAGGTCATGAGGTGCTCGGTCTGTTGTGTACCTCGAGCCACCCTGTCTGCCTCCTGGTTCCCCTCCAGCCCCATGTGACCAGGCGTCCATATTATCCTGTGCCGGATGATGGGGTTTCGTGTGTCAAGGGTGTCGTTGGGATCTGGTGCACCACGGAGAATGCTAATCGCCGCTTGACCGACTCGCCCATTCAAGAAATTTCTACAGGCCGCTTGAGAGTCCGTAGGATATCTAGTGACCGCCTTTGGTGGTTGCCGGTGGCAATGGCCAAAGCGATGGCCGTTTCTTCAGCCTCCGTAATGGAAGAGCAGCGGATTGATGCACTGGTGATTTCGCGAAGACGATGGTCGACCACCGTGGCTACAGCCTTATTGCTATTACCAGTGTAGAGCGCTGCATCAACATATCTTGCGCTCGTCTATTTAAGTGTTGTTTGCGTAGAGCCTCGACTCGGGCCTCCCGCCTGCCGTGATGTAGTTGAGGATCCATATTACGGGGTATGGGGGCAACCTTGTAGGTTGCTTGGAGGTTTGATGGAATAGGCTGTTGTTTAGCGATATCTCGAAGGAGGCCCATATGCCCAAGGCGCCGCAGTAGGTCCCTGCCGGTAGAAGTCTGCGCGAGCCGGGAGAGTTGGGTGGCCAGTTGCGCTTCCCGTAACTCTTCAAATGTATTGTGAACGCCGAGACTTAAAAGTTTGTTGTTAGAGGTTACTAGTGGGAGCTTAAGGGCTGCCTTGTAAGCCCCGTCGTAACATAGCGTCTATCTGGTCTACCTCCGCTTTAGTGAGACGCTGATAAGGAAGGCTGTAGGTCACTCTGCTGACGACGAGGCTGCGTACGAGTTTTAGTGTATCCTCCTCTCGCATACCGTGGGGACGATGTGGTCACTCGCGCAATCATACGCGAGACCTGTAGAGTGGTGGTGCGAAGGGTGCTGAGAGTGTGGCTGCTCTGACGGTTCGACTGTATCCACATGCCCAGGATGCGTACACTAGTTTTTTCCGGTATTTCTTGCCCGGCCAGCATAATGCGTAGCCGATGGCTGGGATCTTGGGGGTTGGGTTTATTTTTCTTCGAATGCCAGATGCGGAGAAGCTCCGACTTCTCTGTGGAGCAGGCGAGGAAGAGTTCGCGGACTGGGATCGACTTACGGGATACAACGAACTGACCAAGACCTTCTACTTGGCCCGGCGATGCTACCCTCCGCCTCGTGGCAATCTATGCAGAGCTCAAGCGGTTACCTGGAGACAGCTGCAAACTAACACTTGCCCTAATCCACTGCTATATCACCGAATATACCCCGAGATCTATAACACCAGCATCTGTAAGGTCTGCCAGACAGACACAGCTACGCTTAAGCATATGCTCTGGGAATGCGAGGCTAAAGCCAAACGTATTAATCCCGATGCTGTCTCGGCGAGGTGGGAAGCCGCTCTGCGCAGCTCCAAGCTCGCCGAGCAACTCTGGGCAGTCCAGCAGGCCCGTGAAGCGGCGGAGAGGCAAGGCCTTCACGTCCCGACATGGGAGACCTGAGCCCGGGCCGTTAATCTGCCGGACAAACAATAAAGTCCTTCCATCCATGCATCCATTTGGGAATTCGTACGTATGTTGAAATTTGGCACCATAATTCATGTGTGTGTGATTCTGAGGTAGCTAACGTTTGTGCTCGAACATACTAAATAAAACTATTTCTGCAAAATATTACTTCGTGTTTTAAAGCATAGCCGTATATCTACAGTCGCATGCTGCGCTCGAGACCCACCTCTCAGCGTTCCCCGTGTTTGCACATTTCCGCATTTCGCTTTAGTTCTCTAAAATGTGAAATACCTTCTATCCGCTCGCAAAAGAATGTGAGAACACAATCACTGAAGAACAAACGCGACGCAGAAGTGCACGTGTCTCCTCCCCGATTACGCTGAACAGAAGAAGGTACCTTGAAGGAGCGGCCTCGAACCGGAAGTACCGTAGCAGACGACGCGCAGTTTTTCTATACGCCTACAATGCATCTTATTTAGCAGTAAAATGGCCTTTGAACATACACTGCGGCTTATCAGAAAAAGTTATACTAAAATGCAATCATTATGATTGTGAGAAAAGACCGCCAAAGCTAGCAGAAGCTATTGCCGCTAATACTTTAATCTCGTCCGTGGTAGACAGATAGATGAAAAGGAAAAGGCGGGGAGCTTAACCTGGTAGTAATAACCGGCTTGCCACCCTGCACTCCATACTAAATATGGCCTCTCGTTGAGGTACTTTTCCTGGTAAAAAAAAGTTGCGTTATCTGTACCTTCGGATGGTTACCTTTAGCACAAGTAGCTTTCCTAACTTGTACGAGAGGAGAGAGATGGAAGGGTCAAGACGTTTCTCCAGGGGAGCTGCAACAGTGCAAGCAAGCCGACTCGCTGCTGTTGCGCAAATCAGCAGGCTCCGATGTATGCCCGCTTGCGAAACTCCATGCAGCTGCCGCAGACCTGCTTTTATTTTGTTCTAGTCAGGACATTACGCAAGAAGATAAACGAGCAGTCGTGAAGCGAGTGCCGCGCGCTGGTCGCAGTGGGCGAAGGCGTGAATGCGAAGGATGGCAGCCTTCATTCGAGTCACGTACAAAATCTCAAAACGGATGCAGCAGGCGGCGCCTGTTCGACACAAGCCATTGGGAATAGTGTCATTGCGCAAGCTAGCATGACCTCCCTAGTATTCGTAAGGCCATGAAGCGCCCACGCAGCGACGGGCAAGTCTATACATGTCGCGCAGCTCATGTAGCTTATAGTCGGTCAGGACATATTCTAACCGGTCATGCGAAAGACGGCTGTCAATATTTTCTCTAAGCTCCGTAACAGCACCATTTGCAAAGTCACTTCAGCGTGCCTTCTGCAGAACGCACTTAGCTTAACAGTCTTCATGTATCACAGAAATAATCAAGGCGTGACATGATCGAACACCTATACTTTTAAATGGGAAAAACAGCGTGAAAGGAGACGTAGCACAAGCGAAGGAACACACTGGACTAGCGGTGGCCTTTTTGTAACGAACTAGCCCAACGAACTACACCACCTATCTGAGTGTCATTTAAGAGACGACTTAGTTGATGTCCTGGTGATTACTACATGACCGCGAAGAAGGTAATTCACCTACAGGTAGCATGGTGAATGAATTCTTTATGAGCGGTTTTATTACGTATGGAAAAACGGAAGCGAAGCTAAGCGCTGTTCGGCCTGAGTCGGTTTCGTTAGGAGGTAAGGAAAGAAGTTTCATTGACGTAAGAACACCCGAATGAGAAATTTAGCCCACAGTGCTATTACATGCAAATACCATAGTAATAGTCTGCAGAGTAGCAAAGGATATATCAACATATCTAACATGCACATTAAAAAAATCTCGCCATATCCACGGAATGAATGATGATAAGTGGGCGAAGTTCGAGAGGGGGAGATCATCAGTAAAACCGTAACTCTCCCGTGAAAGTTAGCCCATTACATCATTAGAAAGACGTAAGACTGTGCGTATATTATACAAAATCAACTTTTATTCTGTTCTTGTTCGTTTGTTGGGGACGTTTATCGGCAGGTTAATCACTTGTCCCTTGATGCCGTACTGACCGCTCCCATGTGTCAACCGCCTTATACTCATGAACGGTAGACGAGGCGCAATCAGTCGTTCTTCCACGGGGTTCAGCAAAGGCAAGTGATCCGGTCTCGGCGGATATTGAAACCGTGGGAAACGCTCATAAAAGGCACCTTTCCGGCCATCAGGGAACCTTTACAGCTCGCATAAACTTTGTACTCACTGCTGACGGTGGTGTTGGGGAACGCGGACTGCAGCATGGCGGTGGCAGTGGCTCGAGCGTTGTCGTTCTTGATTGAAGAAATCGTGACTAAATTGTTTGAAAACCACAATCTGTCGCACAACTGTGGCCGAATGAACGTCTAGAAAGTCTCGCTTAAACCGCGCGTCGGCAGCTTCGGGCTGAGCTCGCTTGATGCGTTTTGCAGCCGCCTGGTGCGTGACTCACGTGCACGTCACTCACGTGCACGTGACGGCACGTGCGAGTGAGTCATCGAACTAGGCGGTCACGCACGAGCTAGAAGGGACAGACCCACGGCTTGCTTCGCCCCTAAAGTAAATTGACAACGATTGCGTGTGTTTGCTCATAACATGTTTCGCGAGGACATCCGTGACATATACGTACAGCATTAAAATATATGTAAAAATAATAAAAAAAATCACCGCCCCAGCACTCCGGTTAGCCAGCGAAGCTGAAGCGTGCGGCCCCGGTGTTAAGCAGTGGGTTAATCCCGACGTTGTATTGAAGCCTTCCTAAATTATTGGTATGGTTTGAGCGGCGAATCCGCCGCTCTTTGAGGATGTTGACGTCGAAGGGCTTGTGGTGTATATCGCACACGCCTCAAGATCGTTCTTTCAAAGTTCGTCGCGTTTCGAGGAACGCCATCTCCTGCAACGAACCAGCGTTGCGTGTCGTCGTCGTGTACCCTGATGCGTTCGAGCAGCCTCAACTAGCGGACCCAATGAACTTCGGGGGCAGACACAGTTGGAATGCCGTTGGCCTGCCGAGTGCGCTGTCGTTGCGAGCACCTCCTTCTTGCGTTCCTTCCAGCAATGGAACGTGTTTGGGCAGACGTGGGGCCACTAGTCGTTCCTGGACGACGTTGATCCTGGGCAAATGTGAAGGCATCTGTGGGTAAACGTAGCCATTTACGGGGCTTAAATTTGGCATACTGGCTTTGATTAGCGATTCCTGTATGTACCACAGACAGGGGTTCCGGAAGTAATATCTGATTGTGTGGGGCCGACGACATCTGTGGGCCCATATATATATATATATATATATATATATAATATATATATATATATATATATATACAGTCAAAGTGGTGGACCAGACGAAACGTTAGTGAAAATATACAGTGCCAAACCAACGAAAGTCGTAGTTTCTTTCTTCATTCCTTATAATATATATATATATATATATATATATATATTATATATATATATATATATATATATATATATTGTAATGACGAAGAACGACAACGGGGCTCTGGCGCGAGAGCAGGATGCGCGAAGAAGAGAAGAACGAGGTTGAGAATAGAACAGCCGGCCTATTGAACAGGCGTTGTGTCTATGTGTATTGTTTCTCGGCATCACAATGGCGCAGCCTACGACGCGAATCGAACTTGGAGGCGGCAGCACGGGTCGCTCCATCCAAAGAACGCCGTCCACGATTCCTCTATCATGGACTCCACCACTCGACCTCTGCTGCCGCTTACGCATGGAATCATCCGCGGACGGCGTCCATGCCTCTGTGGTGTTTCCAGCGTACGACCTGCCAGGAACCATGCTACCACCATCGTCTTTGTGAATCTGCACGGGCTCCTGTCGTCTGGGAACGTCGCATACGCTTCCCGTGACATGCACCCCGTGCCTGGACTGTCCCAACGCGGGAGCATCCAAGGGACGCCGTTCAGGCTTCTTTGGACGTGGAAGTTGCCGTCGGGCGTATTGCTACCGCCGCATACTCCGCGGACGTGAGTCCTCGCGCTTTCTGCGCCTCATCCGACAGCGCCGCAGAGCTGTTCTGTGCCATCGCACACCTCCGCGACGAGATTAACGACTGGATAGCGCGGTGCTCCGAGATGTGTCCGGCCGCTATACCTTCATTGTGCACAATGGATGCCCTTTTAGTAAAGTTGAAAATTGGGCGAGTTGGTGATAGTTCATGTTTAACGTGGGAAGCAGCGCAATTTAGACACGGCACGAAAAAGACACGTAGAAAGACAGGACGACCGCTGCACTCGCAACTAGTTTATTTCGAAGAAAACATAGTTAATATACATACATGCAGGTGTACCACGTGTGGCCATGACTTACATATTACAACGGTTTTTTTTTTCTTCAATGATTTTCCAAAAACGACACTTCGCTATCACTCAGAACTACGGATGGCTGGCTGATGCAGTCATTTTTTCTTTTTGTGATATGGAAAGCTTCGATCACTTCCTGGTTAGCTGATCCTTGTGATTGGAAAGTATTACCGTTTCAGAGAACAGCGGCTCGCAACCACAATCCAAGCAATGCCGTCTAATGTGAGAATACGCATTATTTGTTAGTGATCTCTTGTGTTCAGACAGCCTGTGTTAACGCAACGGCCAGTCTGACCGATGTACATCTTTCTACATGACATAGGCAAACAATAAACTACTGCAGTCTTACACTCTACAAACGGAGAAGCATGTTTAATGTTGCACTGAAAACGATCCTTTTTTGTCGACAATTTTCTATCTAGATTGGCACATATTTTTCCGAGTTTGTTTGGCGCAGAAAAACACGACATTTACGCCGTACCTGCTGCCAACCTTCTTTAGATTGTGTGCTATTTTGTGCGCGTAGGGTATCGCGACGCATTTTTTCTTATTTTCTTCAGGATCCCTGTCTTTTTTTCGCTGCGTTACACACAGGCCTGTGCGCACATTTCGAACTAACTTCTGCGCTGATCTACGCAGAACATGCTCCTCGTAACCAGAACTTGTCAATCTGTCAACCTGTTTTCTGAAACTTTCATTAATTTTTTCCGGACATGACTTGGCCAAAGCCGCGCGCAAGCACGAGTAGGCTATGCCGTTTTTTACTGTTTTTGAGTGCCCAGAAGAATAGTTGAGCAGGGGATTTTCTGATCTAGGACTGTATGACCAGCATACCGTTGTAATATGCAAGTCATGGCCACACGTGGTACACCTGCATGTATGTATATTAACTATGTTTTCTTCGAAATAAACTAGTTGCGAGTGCAGCGGTCGTCCTGTCTTTCTACGTGTCTTTTTCGTGCCGTGTCTAAATTGCGCTGCTTCCCACGTTAAAAGGATGCCCTTTTAGCTGAAGCTGCGTCACAAGACCCGAGACTCACCCGAGAGCCGCAGAAAACTCCTGAGTGCCATCACGGAGCTCTCATACCAACTAGGCTGCTTGTCGTCGTCATGCTCCGGAGTTTCGGCTGCCGTATCACCATCACCGGCTGCCTGCGAACTACCGGAGTTCCGCGGCTTCCACGACGACGCCGACCATTGGGTGGCCACCGTCAACGCTCTAGGAGCTCGTCAAGCGTGGACGGACCAACGGAAATGGTGCGTGGCCATTGACCGCCTTCGGCATGCTGCCGCGGCGTGGCATAGATTCGAAGGCGTGCGGCAGCAGTCCTGGGCGGAGTGGAGCTTCAAGCTCATTGCTGCTTTTGGCCGGACACCCTCCAACTTCTATGCGACCACCGAGGCCAATCTGACCGTTACCGAGGATGGAGCTCAGGAGGGGTTCCACCTCGGGGCGGCAGCTCGGGCGTTTAACACCCTGCCCTCCAGCGGACATCGAGTTCGCGAGGTGCAGCGTCCCCTGGTACAGCTGTACCCTGTAGCTTCTCAACGGAAAGCTTTACGGAGTGCCCTGTGGCAGTCACCCACACTAGCCGCCAGATGTCCTCCTCCCCACAGGTGTCAGACTCCGCGTCGATACCTGCCCCACAACGACCCCTGACACAGACCAAGACCGTCTCCGAGCCACAGCAGCCGGCGAGCCGGCCTCCAAGTTGGCCAGTGCTAGAGTGCCTGGAGGCGTCCGCCTACTGTGTGACGACCTCACCTCCCTCGCTACAAGCCGGAGACGATGCACTAGTCACCACTTCCGGTTTGGCCAACAGACAGGAGTCACATAATTCCCGGACGTCGCCGCAGTCATTGGCCGAGGGGGATGACTCTCGCCAATTGCCAAGTGCCGTCTCCATAAAAGAACCTGAAATGCCTATGCCCATGCCGCCTGTAATCGAGAACCTACCGGTGCAACCCATGTTTGCACCTGATTACAATGGGTTTGACCAGGATGGCTTGACCGCACGTCGCACATTGTCAAAAACCACCAGCTCGTTCACCAGTACGACATCAGCGATACCGCAAGAGCACGACTTGCCTCACAAGCCAGTACGTGAACTCTGCTCTGCGATGCCACAGATGTCTAGTGAAACACCCCGTCGCCCCTTCACGCACAGCGAACGGCGCAGACGTCCCCGCTCAGTGTGGACTGTCGTGGCACTGCGGCCCAGATTCGCTGCCTTGTCTTCCCAACTGCGACGGGATAGTCATGATCATCTGCATCCGATGCGACAACTCCGCATAGGCCAGTACCACCTGCTAGCTCCATATTTTACAGGTGACCACATGCATTCACAGCGTGGAAGAGACCTGCAACGACCACCCCGGTACAGCCAGTGTCGTCCACCAGAATGTTTGGCAGCTCAGCAGAACAAGTCACGGCGTATACAACACCGACCACCGCGACACAGTCAATGCCGCCCGCCTGAACTACGTTTGGCACCTCATGAAAACAAGCCACTGCGTGGCCGAGATCGGCCACCTCGATGCAGCCAGTGCCGCCCACCAGAGACACTGTCGGCAGCTGCGGCCGCTCGCAGTCGTGGCCGAGTGTAATGACGAAGAACGACAACGGGGCTCTGGCGCGAGAGCAGGATGCGCGAAGAAGAGAAGAACGAGGAAGAATAAGAACAGCCGGCCCACGAACGTGCGTTGTCTCTTGTTTCTCTGTTTCCTCTTCACAATATATATATATATATATATATATATATATATATATATATATATATATATATATATATATATATATATATATTCGTTTCAAAAAGAAGGAAACGATTCTGAGCCGGGTTGAAAAAACTTTATTGCAAGGAACTTAGCACCTCCCAGGGCCCCTGGGTCCCTGCGCGACCCCATGATACGTAAACGTTCATGTCTAATAAGTCCATGACGTTGGCAGCCCGGTGGGCGGCGACCTTCTGCCTTGTCGGGTCCGTGGAGCCTAGTGAGGGCTCCCTGTCCTCCCATGTTTTGAGTGGCACCAGCCCGCCTGGAGGAGGTGAAGACGGACAGGCCACGAGAATGTGGGTTAGGTTTGCGACTACGTACTCTCCTAGGAGGACGTCTCAGCGGTGCTACATATCCCGATTGTCCCTTTCGACAGGAGGAATAAACATTTTATTCAAATGGCAAACTAAGGTTCCCGTGGTTGGAGCCCCTATTACAGGGCCCCACTGGCCCGAGCGGCTCGCTTGGCCTGGTCCAAGGTTGCCTGCTGGCTTCCCAAGTCCTGCCGTGAGTCGCACCTCCCACGACCTATCGAATACGTTGCGTGTGATGAGTGCCGAGTTGCCCTCTGCTGGTCTTTGTCGGCAATTCCAAGTGATGTGAATGAGTGTTGGTGTGTCGCCACACCAAGGGCAGCGGTCAGCGTATTGGGACGGCCGCATTTTACTGAGTGTGTGTATGTTCGGATATGTGTTTGTCTGTAGGCGTCTCCAGTCCCTGGATTGCCAGCTTGTGAGTTTAGGGTGGGGTGGCGCCATTGTCTGCCGCGCCCGTCTTTGGCTCTCGAGGATATCTCGCGGCAGCGTAGGTATGAAGTAATCCGCCCGGGTCGGCATGTCCGCGGCTCGGAAAGTTAATGCTCGAGCCAAGCGGTCCGCCCGTTCGTTTCCACCTACACCTTCGTGAGCGGGGCACCATGTCATGCCGTGGTCTTCTTGGAGGTTGGATCCTAGTATGCGTAGGACGCTCTGGTGAAGGACGCCTCTGAGAAACAGCCGACAAGCCTCTTGTGAATCTGTGATAACGTGCGCAGATTGTCCGTTGCCCTCTGCTGCCCGGATGGCTAGTGCTATGGCCGCCGCTTCTGCTACGGCGATGCTCTTCGTGCGTATTGTCGCCGACGTGATCGCGTGTTTTCCATTGGTGACGATCGCTGCAAATGCTTTTTGCTTCGTTGGGTATGGGCTGGAATCTGTATAATAGGTGTCTGGGTTATTTCGTAACCGTTCCAGCGCCACCGCTCTTGCTCGTCTGCGGCCGGCATTAACCGTCGGGTGCATGTTTTTCGGGATCGGGGCGACGTGTATGTGTTCCCTAACTTCTCTGGGTATTTGACGTGTCTCCTCACCGCAGAACTGTGGTGCCAAGGGGTAGTGAAGCCTCTTTAGCAATGCTCTGCCTTGCATCGTCGAGTTGAGTCTTTCTCTATGCGCGATCAATACGGCTGCAGCGTGCTCGTCGTATGTATTATAATTTCCCAAGCTTTCCAAGCGCTCTGTGTCAGTGCAGTCGGGGAGGCCCAATGCGGCTTTGTAGGCAATGCGTATGAGTATGTTGACCTGCTCTGCTTCCCATCTGCGTGTGAGTTAGTACGGGAGAGCATATGTAATGCGGCTAATGAGGAAGGCATGTACCAGCCTCCTGGTGTCTCCTTCCGTCATGCTCTCATTACTGCAGGTTACTCTCCTTATGAGTCTCGCTACGCTCCTGGTTGTGCGTTTAAGTTTTTTTATCGTTGACGACACGCTGCCCGTCTCCTCTATCAGCATTCCCAGCACCCTGAGCTCCGACACTTGTTTTATCTGGTTTCCGTTCAGCTCCAGGTCGAAAGTTGGGGAGCGCGTGCGGCGGGTGTTTTTGGGCCTGATTTGTATGAATTCAGATTCTTCAGGAGCGCATGTCATGCCTGCCCTCTTGGCGTATTCGTCAATTGTGTCGACTGCTCTTTGTAGAGTTTCTTCTCGGTCTCCATAGGATCCTTTCGTCGCCCAAAGGGTGATGTCGTCGGCGTAGATGGCTAATCCAAGTTCTGTGTCTTCCTCCAACATTAGAGCCAATTTCCGCATCCCTATGTTGAATAGTAGGGGGGACAGTATGGAGCCCTGTGGAGTGCCCTTATTCGCTATGCGAGCCCTGTCGCCTCTTAGATGGCCCAGGCCTATGGACGCTGTTCTGTTGTTTAGAAAGCTTTGCACGTAGCTGTAGGTTCTCTCCCCACAGCCTATCTCTTGTAGGACGGTCAATATAGTGTCATGAGATATATTGTCGAAAGCTTTCCGCAGGTCCAATGCAAGCAGGATTCTATTCATGCTTCCAGGTGGTGGGTTTAAAACTTCGTCCCGGAGGAGTAGGAAGACGTCCTGCGTAGAAATCCCCTGTGGGAAGCCAAACATGGAATTTGGTAGGAGATTCTTGTCCTCTAGGTACCTCCCAAGTCGTGCATGGATGACCTTCTCGAAAAGTTTACCCAGGCAAGAGGTTAACGATATTGGTCGGAGATTCTGGAGCGATTTTGCTTTTCCTGGCTTGGGTATTAGGATTATTTCTGCCTCCTTCCATTGAGGTGGTATAGATCCTCCTGTCTTCCAAATCGTATCATTGAAGAACTTTGTTAGCTGCTCTAGGGTTTCGCTAGCTAAGTTTCTAACCATACAGCTATCGGAGTCGAACTGCCCGACTCGGCATTAGGTTTTCCTTGTTTTGCAAACCTTGTTTACTTCTCGATGTGTGCACTTTGTTAGTTTCATATTTTATTTCTCAAAATGAAGACGACAGTACGTTCCAGGGGCAGTCATGAAATATTTCACAGTTTGTTTGAGTCTTTTAACCTTCTGTACTCCTTCTCAATATGAGAAGCCGAGATTTGGAGAAACTAGCCTGGCGATCATGTGCGCAAACGTACGAGGCTGATAATTCGTCACGCTATCCGTTCGCCACACTCTTGTGGCCTTCTAATCAAGGGGTCCTAAAAGCATGTAATTTAGTCAACGACGAAACAACTGACGTAATTCATGTATTATATACGGTGGCTCAACCAGTGCACGAGGACATGTTACGCCATGTTGGGATTCTGTCTTGCTGAAGGCAAAGCGAAGGTCTTGTGTCCTTTGAAGCCTTAGATTAGATGCGTTATTTTGACGTCCAGCTACTCTAGTAGCGTTCACGCATTGATGCAGTCACCGGGTCCTTTAGCTAACTTTGGGCGATCACATATTTGAGCAGGTAGCGCAAAAAATCCCCACCCTAGACACGAAGTGAATGATATTAGAGAAAACCGTTAAGCGCACAAAGACGGGAACAAGAAGACGACACACAGAGCGCTCTTCTTGTTCTCGTCTTCTTGTTCCCGTCTTTGTGCGCTTAACGGTTTCATAATGTCAGTGTACCAACTAGCCCGGACCCAGCCTCTTATTCAGGATATTAGAGGAGCTTGCTCAGTGAAAACCGGGTAAACCGTTATCAGTACAATTCTTCTACTGTCATATAAAGACGTGGCACGTTGTTATAGTAGCGATTGTGCTCAGATTGCTATCGAACCACAAGTGGTCGCAGACATTGCAGCTGTGGCCGAATATGTGGTCAAGGAAATCGCGTTTGCAGCGCGCGTCGGCGCCATCAACTTCAGGTAGCGACCGCTTTCGGCGCTTGGCCGTCGCATCCTGCGCCCGTACCTCTTCGACGTTCTCTTGCCGCCGCTTCCGCGCTGATTCGGCTTCGCGGGCATATATCTCGGAGTCCGCACGACGCCGACGTCTCTGTTCGGCCACGCGAGCTCTCACCGATGGGTCTTGGCGGCGAGCGCACGTGCTGTTGTATTGCGAGCCTTCCGCTCTGCCGCCTTGTCTTCTTCGGTCATGTTCTTAGTATCGAAGCGCGCTGGCTGACCACTGTCGAAAGAGAGAGCAAGTGCGGAATTGTGGTCCCCTTGCGGCCTCCTATCAAACCAGAGCACGCGCCGGAGTGGAGCGAGCACCGCATGCTACAGTTGGCTATGCTATATGTGGTTTTGCCTGCGTTGATATCATCAAGGCGCTAGAAGAACAAGAGGAAGAAGACTTCTCCTTCGCGCGAGCGTGAGCTGGGCCAAGCTCGCGGGAGCAATGAGAACTGGCGTCTACTACGGCGATGGACAAGGCCCGAGCATAAGGAGCAAGCTCCTGAAAACACATAAGGAAGAAACATGAACCCGAGATAAGCGCTAACTTTTCTTGTGGGCGTAAATATATCGGCCACACTGACCAATTTTTGAACATCATGCTTAGACAGCATTTCAGCTCTCTGAAAGGATCACCATAATCTCATCTTGCGATGCATTGTCAGTAATGCGGTTGTAAACCGCTTTTTATTGACACATCATTGTCGTACCGGAATCGTAATAAGGTGTCCAGAGAGCTCGTGGAAGCTTTTTTTATTCAAAATAATCGCCTCGGATCTGTCGTCCAGCCTTCCATGGAACTTCACCCCTGTTCACCCCTGTGAGTTAGCTTTCCTTGCAGCTAACCTGGTACATTCGCTTTCCTCTTCATAAAGGATCCATTCCGAGCATGCGTTACGCAATCGTAAGCTTTCAGCGGTGTTAACTGAGTCGCTATTTGCTTGTATGGTTTTCGGCTTTTCGATATAGGGCTGAAGAAGAGGTCTTTCCGCGTTGTTGTCCATTATTGTTCTGGGGCCGTATGAGGTGGTCTTGGCTGACGATGTAGTTTTCAGTCCTTTCAGATTTCAGACATTTCAGATAAATAGGGGTGGATTCCGAGAAAAAATGTAAGTTTTAAGTTAGCGCTGGTAAATTGTCTCTGTTTCCTGTTTGTGGCTTTGTTCTTTGCGCTACCTGCTCAAATTTGCAATATCACAAACTAGCCCGCATTTCGATTTTCTGGAGATAACACGTGAAAGCCGATGCCCTGAAGACACTTGAAATTAATTCCTTTGAATTAATGTTCATCTGTTTGGTTCACTCGAACCTATTTTTATGCACATGCGTTCAGTTTAATGCACGACGATTGATTCACACTTATATAGATTTATTCATTTTAATTCACATTTAGGTTACTTTATTCACGATAAACTTACTTCGATAAATGTGACTTCAGTCACATTATTTCGCATTCACTGACAGATAATATGCATTATAATACGTTAATTTACATGAAAGTAACGTGATGCATTCTTGATTATAATTTAAGCCACTTGATTCATTCTTTATTCGCATAACAGCCCTTGTTTCGCTTCACGCAATCAAATGTAGGCTGATTACTCCTGATTTGCGTGAATATATGTTAACTCACACCTAAAGGGCCCGACAACAACTCAGAAGACGTATTGAGATAACCCCACTAACGGAAAGATTGTCTATTGTATTGGCTAAACCATGCCATGTTTTTCTCATCAGACATGAGCTTATACCTTGATTTGTTCTCTAATAGCAGCAGGAAACGGGTTTTCGTACCACACGCGGCAAAGACACGAAGATGAAGAAGAGGCCCATCACATGATCTCCATCCAGTTAATGCTAAACGGAAGAAACAGAAAAAACAGAAAAAAAAACAGAAAATACTGCAGCAAAGCTCCTCTGCAGCTTTTATTGGCGCACTGCGCGATACCATCCCAACATGGCCTACGAAAGAACAGAGCAAACTTCTCCTGCCTCTGTTCCACTACTCCTCTTCTTCGTCTTTCACTCCGTGCTGTGCGCAATTTTTTACAGAGGGGATTAGTCGATACCTGGTGAGCCTTCGTTGAAAGGTTGCTTTGTTGAGTTCTGCACACTGCACGCGATAAAATACCCTTCACGTTCGAAATGTGGATGCGGAATCCGCTTTCCCGCGAAGGAACACTGCCGGGAAGAAGATACTTCTTTATCTTCTTGTCTTGGGACGGAGGTGGTCCCATGAGCAACTTTCGTGAAGATGCCCCCTTGGGTAAAGGACTACAGTTCTCGTTGTTGGCATGCTCAAGCAAGCGATCGTTCAACACATTGCAGCTCTGTCTGAAGGTGCAGAATGGGTTTCGGGAAGAAGTGATGGGTGCATTTCGCGCCGCAGCGGCCAGAAAAATTCCGCGTGCTGAAAAATGGTGCCGGGGGCGGGGCGGGGGAGGGAGTGGTTCGTGGCTTTCGGGGTGGGGGAGGGAAGTGATCTCACAATCGGCGCCCCTCCCTTGCATACGCCACTGGACGTATGTGCCAGGATCCTTTGGTCAAATCAAGTTTCGTCTCTCGCTATCACAGTATATATCAATTAGGATTTTTTTTGTTGAAAGTTAGCGCCTGTGTACGTGTTCTCCCTTCTTGTCCCGTCTTCATAATTCTACTCTAAACACCTCAGATATGTCGTACCAACAAGGCCAAAAGTCAGCCCTTGCTAAAATCAACTAGGACCTTGGAAATCTTAACGCGTCAGTTTCAAGGGGCCCGTGTGACAGAAATTTTGTGCCGGCGTCGTCGGTGTTGCCTAGAGGGGAAATATCCCAATGGAAGTATGCCCATAAAACTCACAACTGCTGGAATGGAACCGAGGCATTCTGCATGACAGTCAAGTATTCTACCACAGAGCCAAGCCCTTGCTTCAAACTGCGTCGGAAAAAGACCCTATGTCGTCATGTCAAGACAACGCCAATTGTGGTTGCAGTGCTGGCTATCCGCTTTTATATCAATGTTGTCAGCATTGCATGTATACGTCTATGACTCCTCACGCTATAGAGATGTATACTGCATGAATATGGCTATGACCGTTACTGATGACATTCACATCATCGCCTCGTAGCCTGCACTTCCTGGCGATAAAAGTGATGTCTCTGCTTAAACGTGAGTGCCGTCGTTACGTCGTAATTTCACTTACCCTCAACCTTTGCAAGCTCTACTCGCCAGTGTGCTAGGCAGGCCCATAGGCAGGAATTTTTTTCGGGGAGGGCTCACTACCTGAAGGCCTTCAGAAACACCTACTTTCATTACTAATTTTTGGTAAAACACCCCCCTCCATGGGAATTTCGGAAAGGGCTTAAGCACCTAGCTACCCCCCGGCTACGGACCTGGCGCTAGGCGTGTCTTGTAAGCCCACGATAGGCGCAGAACTACTCAATTTACCAAAAAAACCTATCTCGTAACGTTTCGCTCAAGGAAATAAATCCGGCACAGGTTGGTACTCGCTCTCTACTTCGCATAAAAAAATTGATTTCCAGGACGCGTGGGATCTGCCGGAATGTTTGCGCTTTGCAAACTGAACCACTAATATGTTCTAGAAGAAAAGTAATATGCTAGAGGGCTCAATGTAGCCTTTTACAGCGAAAGCTGTTATGAGCTCATTTCACCGGCCGTTTTTGGCGCCGTAGTTGTCCGCCGCCGCCGCCGCCGTCGGTGTCCGTAACCACTATCGCTCCAAATAAGAAAAAAAACGAAATAAGAAAACAATTCCAGAATGGAACGAGGTTCGAACCTGGTCCCTTTGCGTGGGAGCCCAGTATTCAACCTCTGAGCCATGCCGGTTTTTCTTTTCTTTATTTCCGGTTGTACATCACACAAACGGGGACAACAGAATTATGTTACATGACACCACCAACATGTAGACACACATACCGTCAACCACTGGATAACCAACATTGTGATCTAAAATTCCTTCATAGTAAGCAGGGGCTCTACCCTAGCCAACCATGAAGGAACACATTCTTTTGTTTTTTCTATCTCAAGAAACCGGGCCATACTTTCTTGAAAATACTGTCTTGCTGGTCAGTTTCAAGCAGTTTCAAGCACCGGCTTGAAACTGCTTTGCAAAAAGGTCCTATACAGGCTTCATGTCGGGAAAGAACCACATTAGCATATGCAATATAGCGTGCTAGAAGAGTAAAATAAGCACCAAGCGTCGCACAACGCGGATTCTGTAACCAGGCGTCACACAATGCGAATTGCGCAACGAGAAGGTTGTTGAATGCTTCCAACTCATTACAAAGGGCTCCGCCATAATTCATCGTCATCAGGCACAGCATCAACAAAGTGCGCATCGTGCCTTACATGCGTTTAGCAGGTTCCACGGCTCTCCGTAGAATGACGAAAAATGGCATAATTTCTGCTTTCCGACTTTTCAAAAATTGCAATATTTATAGCATAGTGGGTTCCTCGCAAGTGCACTTGTATTAGTTGCCAAGGAAGCCAATAAGCGCATGATCTATTTCCTCGGGATCTCAGTAAAGTTCTTCGCCCCCCCACTCTCTCTCTCCCACGTCAACGTAGGTTATACGGTATGGCGGGAGAGGGACATAGCGTCCGGGCGTCACCTAATGCAAATTACATAACTGGTGAGCCGTTTAAAGCTTCCAACCCATTAGAAAGGGTTGAGCCATAATTTTTCATCGTCATCAGTCGTCGCGGCAACAAAGTGCACATAATGCTTACAAACGTGTAGCTGGTGCCTCGCTTCTCCGCAGAATGACGGATAATGGCTTAGTAGGTGCTTGCGAACTTCACAAAAATTGTGATTTATGGCGTAGTGGGTACCTTGCTAGTGTACTTGTATTAGTAGCCCCAAGAGATCTTACAACGGTGCTTTAGAAACGCCGCTCTTCCAGCTTTCGCTGTCACATGGCTGCGGTTTCAGCGCAGGCCTGGGGGTTTTTGTAGCCTGTCTAAACGCATGAAAAAAACCCTCATTGAATCTTGATAGAGGCTTTGATTCTTTTATTAAAAGAGAAAATGCATCATCGACTTCAGTTACTTGTTGAATTGCAACAATATGGCCACACAACGCCCTTGTTATTTGGCTGAATTGTCACTCCTGTTGGCGGAGGACACCTGTGGAAAGATAAAAACAAAGAGGTAACAAATTGTTATCAAGCAATTTTTAATTCCCGATTTTCAATTAAATGATAATATGTGACTGCAAGCAGCTGCGAGATTGCTCCTAATAGCGAATTGCTGGCATAAATAGAGAGCAACGTTTGGTTCGGATGCGCTTCTTGCTATCATGATATTGTGTTTTGTTGCTGTGGTTGAATAAACAGGTTGAATTGAGTAAAAGCTTTAACTTGGGGGCTTCAAGAGTCCCTGTAACAAAAATTGTCCTGTCGGCGTGAGCGGTATTGCCCGTGAGCGAAAAATCCTGATGAATGCAAAGAAACTACATCAGGGGTTCCAGTGGAATCGAACCCAAACATCCTGCGTGGCAATCACGTATTCCACCAGACAGACGCACGATTACGGGAAACTGGTTCGAAAAAAAACGCTATACAGACGCCATGTAGGGCGAGAAATATCATTAAGAGATGTATTATTGCGTGGTAGAAGGGTACAATAGCACCAGATTTCACACAATTGGCGGTGAGGTACGGGTGGCACGTTTAAAGGCCCACCCATTAAAAACCATGCAGCTGCGAAGCTGCATGGTTTGCCTCACGGACGTGTAGTGAATACTTCGCTACATCTCAAAATGAATAAATAAGGCGCCGTGGCCATTTCGCAGGTGTAGTTGTAGCAGGCATCCCAGAAAGAGTTCAAAACGCACACATACGTTCCGCTCCTCACTACATGTCCAAGTGTCCGCCGAAAGTCGTAGCATGACAAATATATGAGAGGGCGATGTGAACGCGGCCCAATTCCGCAATCGCGCTTCTCCTTCAAATCAGACGCTCAAGCGTCCTCCAAGCACGTTTTCCCTTTTCATACGAATGATGCACTTCCAGAAGAAAACTACTGTCGAGTACCGAATAGAGCGCGACCTCGCACATTTGAGTGAACTTTAGCGGATGAGCTGTTTAAGCCGACCGTTAGTACGTGCAGAGCGACAGAAAACTATCATCATCATCATCAACGGGCACGCGCTTTCTTCGTCCTCTTCTTCATTTCCTGCTTCCCTCCCAGAGCACGTGCGCCGATTTTTCCGGCGTAGGTTGCAATAACTCTGATGGGCGAGAGGTTGAGTACAGAGGGATTGAAAGAAAGCGAGCAAGAGAGAGAAAAAGAAAAAAAAATAGTAAGAAATTCTTGGTGAGGCGGGATTCAAACACGCGTACCCACGATCCGAAGGTAAGCGTAGTAACCAGTCGCCTATTGAGGCACGCTTGCAAAGCATAGCATAGCCTTGTATAGTATAGTATAATATAGTATAGTATAGTATAGTACAGTATAGTATAGTATAGTATAGTATAGTATAGTATAGTATAGTATAGTATAGTATAGTATAGTACAGTATAGTATAGTATAGCAAGGGAGTGGGAAAGAGGACTGAGGGCGAGGAGGTGGGAAAGGAGCAGCGAAGAGAGTAAGTCATAGCATAGAAAGAAAAGGAAAGCGAGAAATAGAGAAAAAAAGAGAAGAAATACAGAAAGATAAAGACAGAGAATCAAAGAAAGAGAGAGAAATAAATAAAGAGCGAGAGAGGGAGAGAAAGATACAAAGAAAGAGGAAGGGGCAGATATAGAGAAAGTGAGGAAGAAAGAGAGCAAAGGGAAATAAAGATAGAAAGAGCGCGAAAGAGAAAGAAATACACAGAGAAAGAGAGAGAGAGAGAGATCAGAGAAAAAGAGAGGAAGAAAGAAATAGAGAAATAAAGAAAAACACTGAGGCACTTTCTTCAAGTTTGCTGCCATTAGTGCGAAGCTGTCTCTTTTTTTGACAGATTGCCTTTTTAGCATCGCGTTCTTCGTGCCGCCATTGTTTTGATTAATTGTAATGCCGTAAGTTACATCAAATTTTACGAAGCCCGTGTGCAGCGCTGAGTCCGGAGATACGGTTCTCGTGCTGCCAACTGCGCGTGGCGAGCTGCGAAGGGGTTCTCAGTAGTAAGACCGGCGGGGGGTTCTACGAGAAACATAAAGGTTATGTTAAAACTCAGGACTGAAAGACATGTTTTAAAGAGCGTGTAGAAGATCCTCGACGCAATTTAATATTCGAATAGTATACCTCGCATGAAAGATCAGCGCGTTGCTGTTAACAATTCAGAAACAACGGTGACGACAGAATCATAACGTGAAGTGTAATGTCAACTCATTCGGAGCACATTTGCGTCCAGTTGTCTTCTAAGAACAAGAAAACGTTCGCAAGTTACGAGTACGCGTGCATGCACAAATGCACGACCTTCAACGTCGACAAAAAAGGGTCTTTGACGCTGCAGTTGCCGTTCTCTTGCAAGCGGGATATTTTGCTGTCACCGATTGCAAAGGCAGCGATTGAAATGGCAAGTCCCGATAGAAGCTTCTTCAAGGTGAAGGTTGACGGTCTGCTTGGCTAAAGCGCGACAGATGTACAGGGGTGGTCAAAAGTTCCCAGGCCGCAACGCCTGGCCGCGGAACAGCGGCTCGCTACTATCGGGGCGCTGCCATCGCAATCACGCCTTGGCGCACGCTGGCGTCCAGCGTGTGCGTAGAAGGGGAGGGGGAAGTGTATCGCTCTCTCTCTTTGTTGCTCTCCTTAATAAGGAACCTAGGTATAAACTACTACTGTGCAGCGCTGCTTGTTCCACTAAGATGTTCCAACTAGCCCTAACACAAGCTCTTCTGAATACATTTCGGGCTCCGACCAAGCTCGTATGCAGCGAAATGGCCTTCGAAGACGGCTGATAGAACCACCGCAGTGCCAATTGAAAGTTAAACGCACGACGTTGTTTTCCAGGAAGCCGAAAGCTAAATGTGGCCGCAAGCATGATGCGTCAGTTTTCCGGAAGACTTCACAGACGTAGTTGAGTGTTTGTTGCGCATTCTTTCGCCCCGAGGGCGAAGGAATGAATGCTGCAGCAACACATTGTAATGTCACGCGAAGGACGGCAAGCAGCTCGAAACTTGCAACGCGCTGCTCAAACAGAAAGGACGCACGGAACGAACATACACAGGATGAGAGTGTTTCGCAAAAGCGGCCGCTGCAGTGAGCCAAGTGATCTTCATGCGTTCAACGCAAGACGTACGAACCACCGCGATCACGAGATAAGCGCACGCAGAAGCGACCACTCCCTGTAGACGCGGGCGCTGGTCCCAACGGCAACGACCTTTCAAGCGCGCTCTTCGAGCCCTTCGGGCCATCTCGCTAGTGATAACGAAAACACGCTGTAACACAGACCTCTGAGTACAGCCACCTGTAAATGGTGTATATAAATAGCTTGCCATTAGCATAGCGGAGAACGTGCCGTCCGTGGCCGAATCGTTTCGCGCAGTGGAGCGAGGGGTCGTAAGTTCGATTCCAGGTGACGGAACTTTTTCTTCTGCTTTTTTTCTTTGCTTAGTCTTTATATTTTACAGCGTCATAATCGTGACGAATATATGTCAGTGGAGCCGTGGTGGACCCCGGCATAAAACACTTTCGTGTTAAAAAATCTACTTGTCATAGCATTATTTCCATATATCACACCATGGCAAGTATGTAAAGTCTATAAGTTTTTTGTAGCATTGCTAACATTCTTCATATGTTATTGTGAAAAAAGTCAAATTATCGAGAGATTCCGGCTGTAAGCACATCATGCGCTATTGCATCAGATATCGTGCAGCGCTAAAGTTTCTTGAACTTCTTGCGCTAGCCGCGTGGGCGCACAAAATGTGGCCTGCGAATTGTGAAGGCGTTGGCAATCGTTATTCTCATACTTTCACCACTGGAGCAAATTTCGGACGTCTCTGCGGACCTCTCCAGAAGGAACATGGCTGTCCAGCTCATCCCACCATTTTTCATATAATCTACAAAACTCCCTGCAAACACACTCTTACCCCAGCCCGGTCGTCTTACGCCACTGCTATCCACACTTATATACCACCGATCTATGTAAAACATGCGGGCACAGAGCAACGCTGCGCCACATGCTCTGGGAATGCGCCGGCAACAACGGTCGAGAAACGGCCGCCGTTCGCGATGCGCCTATGGCGGCTGCCAATACCAGGCAACAAGAAGCCTCGAGCTCACTCGTTCCCGCCGCCGTCCCGGCTGCGGGAGCCGCGGGGGACCTTCTCCGTCGGCGACGCCGCCGCTGGGAGACGGCGCTCAGAAGCTCGGAGCTCAACGACCAGCTCTGGGCCGTCCGGCAGGCTGAAGATGCCGCCCGAGTTCAGGGACTCAGCGCCGCCATCTGAGGCCACCAAGACCAAACTGCCGGCCAAATGCCAATAAAGTTTCTTCTCTCTCTCTCCTCCCGGACGGCTTTTGCAGGTTTCAGCAGTGTACGTTATGCATGGTACCTAACATAGCCATCTGAGGAAGCGCTCACGCCAAGGAGGAGTCTTCTTCCTCTTGTTCATCGACCGCCTTGATGATGATACGTGTAGAGCACTTTAGTGACCTGGGCTGCCGTATGCTGTCCTAGCTTGGCGCGACGCAGAGAAATCATGTGTGCTGGCACCTGCTATCGAGTTCGGGCCTGTGTAAGGGGCTGGGTAAGACGCTGTGGTCTCTCCCCTTTACACTTTCTCAGCAATCACGTGATGGCGTCGAGGAACTAGACTCTGCTGACGCGCGATGAACCCGCGTGGCGTGCTCCAACAAGAGTTCGGGACGAGTAACAGCAACAGCAACTACAGTGAATTCATGGTGGGCTGCACTTGCAAGGACGCGTGCAAGGATACCACGGGCAAGGTGCCCGTGGTGAACGGAACTTTAAGTTGACCCATGCGCTGCTTCGCATCCCCACATCGTCCCCTCTGTGGGAGATGGTGTAATTTTCTTTTTTCATGTTATAATGGTGTATGCGTTGCTAACGTGGTTGTACCGGTAGAAGGCGACGATTGGGCACTGCTGGTAGGACTGGCAGGAGGTGGACGCAAAGATTTCCATCTATTTTCGGGGTTCGTTCAAATTAGGTGATAAAGGCGCGAATAAGCTTCTCGACGCTTACTCATTGCATGCATATGGTTCGAGGTAAAGGGACATCAACCGGCATGGAATTCGTAAAGTCTTTTTTCAAGCCAGATATTCCTTCAAGTGAATATACTTTGCTCCACCCCGTGTTTACCAGACCTATGCTATTCCTGCCGATTCCAGTATCGGCAGTATTATGTAGTATCATGTAGCAGTATCATGCGGCAGTATCATGTAGCTGTGGCGCCATAGAGCGGAACACGACGACAGCTCAGGCGTTAACCATGTGGACACACAAAGCAGGCTGTGCATGTCCATGCCGCGCCTTTTGACCACTGGGAGCCTGACGGAGCTACGGAAAAAGGATGTGTCTTTATAGTTATTCTACGTAAGGAGACTCCACGCAGGCCTTTCGTTTTAGTGCACTGCTGTAACTTCCAAGAACGTTGTCCCGGTTTGGAGCTCTCTAATCGCTCTTCCGATGATCCGATAAGAAGTTATAGTTATAAATTTATTATATTACATTTATTACCGCAACTACAAAAAAACATTCGGATACAAAATAATTGCGAATGCAATTAATAAAGCACATAATAGTCAGATGTTAACTACGTAAGCGCCTGGTTTATTTACTTTTAGTTCGCCAGTTTCAGATAAATCAAGTTGACCCGTATGCAAGAAGCAAAACAAGTTCAGTACTTGTCCCTCTTAAAAGTTTTACAAGTAACTTCACCCACATAAAAAAGCGCTTTTTCGAGATAAAAATATGTGGAACACATATGTATGCGCAACGTATGTTTCAGGTTAGACAGTTTTAGTTCAACGGGCTTAGAGGAATTGCGTGTTTAGTGGAATAGCGGGATCGAAGTGCTCATGCGTAGTACGCTATACGACCCGTAGTGTAGACCATGCGCTCAATTTAGCGTTTAGCGTTATTGTGTTTGCGTGGTTTACATAGTGCACGTAAAACATGGCGGTGGTTTTGGACGCCCGCTTCGAACTCAAGTTGGCGTTGCTGTTGAAGGATTCAATGCGTTCGCAGCAAACGACAGTCCTAAATGGCTTCGCTTGCCTTCAGGGAGCTTCTGGAGCTTCTACTAGCGAATATTACGGATAAATTAGCGGGTTTTTGTAGATCGCTTTCCGTTTCGAACGTGCCAAACAAGAAAATCGGTGTAAACAAATATGTAATATATAAATCGCTTTTGGTGCGTGGATCACATTTCTTTACTTTTATATTACCAAAACCGTAGTAATATTTCTGCTCGCGGAATACAGGTGATCACATTTTGTTATTTATCTTTTGACTTTTTAACGCATGCATCCTCCGATAGGTGACTCCGCAGACACAGCTTGCGACACGGTACCGCTATACTCTTAACCTTTCGCTATTACGGAAACGCTAAACTAAAATTGTCTAATCTTAAGACCTGAGAAAAGTCCAAGCCCGGCACGACCCGAGCCTGCCAACTCAAACCCGGGCTCGACCATAAGCTCGGAGTTTCAGGCCCGAACCCAGCCCGGGCCCGCCGTCAAATACACTTTACCCGGCCCCGCCAGGCCCAGCCGGGTTTTCGGGTATGCCCAAGCCCGTGAAGTGCTCTAACACGTCTCCGAGCCTGTAGGCGTCCCAGG
This sequence comes from Rhipicephalus sanguineus, assembly GCF_013339695.2. Classification (NCBI taxonomy): domain Eukaryota; kingdom Metazoa; phylum Arthropoda; class Arachnida; order Ixodida; family Ixodidae; genus Rhipicephalus; species Rhipicephalus sanguineus. The sequence continues at coordinate 77,066,296 of NC_051182.1, read as the reverse complement.
ACGACGAGGACTCCCAGGACGACGAAAGAGAGTGCGACGGAAGAAACCTCGAGGTCGGCGTCCAAGAGAACCCGCACGGCGCGTCCCCTTCAGAGGAAGCGTGTGAAGACACGGCACCGAAGGTGGACGAGGAGATTGCCGAGGAGTTTGGCGAGGAAGGAGACGAGAAAGCTGACGACAAGGTGGGCTCTGGTTTTGTGCTGGTTGATTTCCGTTACGACGCGAGCATGCGGCAACTGGACGGTGCTGCAAAAGATCTTGGAGGGCGAGAAGCAAAGGATGGAAAGGCGGAGAAGACGAGAAAGCGGCGGAAAATGAAGAAAAAGAGAAACCACGACGAAGAGCGCGGTGGTGTAGGGGCCACGGAGAACAAGGCGATCGTAGACGAGGCGATCGTTGGGGACGAGGCGATCGTTGTGGACGCAGTGGCACACGTTCGCGCAAAGATATCTGAAACCAACCCGGACAGCGAGAGGGAACATCGCACTGAGGAAGAGACGACGAAGGCCGAGGTGGAGAAGCCTGCCGCAGACTCCAAGATGGAATCCACCCCGGCTGCTCCCGCTGCACGGCAGCCTACACGGAAGACCCCTGCCAAGCCAGCGAGCGGTGCCAAGAAAGGTGCGGCCTCCAAGCGCAGTAAGAAGGAAGAGAGTGAAGAGGAGGAGGAAGGAGAGGCAGCCTCTGCTGAGGGGGCCTCGACGACAGCCGTCTACGAGGACGGGTCAGCAGGCAGCATAGAGAAGAAAGACGACAAGGACAAGGTGAACAACGACGAGGATGTAGGCATGGCACGGCAAGCAGATTACGAGGATGCCAACGCCGATCACAAGGAGGAACCGGAGTTCAACAACACGGAAGAGGAGCCAATCACAGATAGTGGCAGCAAGGCGATTGCCACGACGACCGCTGACCCGAAAGTGGATGCGGAGTCTCAATTTGCCACGGACAACGCCGGGACCTTGGTGACGTGGTGGACGAATCGTGCCGGCGTATGTTCGTGTACGCCACGTGCTGTCCGCCGTGGCCGAGGGTAGCCAGGACAGTTGCGCGGGCTACCGGCGCTAAGTAGCCCACGTCCTTCTCCCCCCGCTTTTTTCGAGGGGAGGGGGCAGTGTGGGGGTGCTCGGCGGCTGTGAGGGCTAAAGACAACGACGATCGCATGTGCGCTCGTGTCACGCGGCAGCCGCTGGCAGCGGGCAGTAGCGGCCGAAGCTCGATGCAGTAAATATGTTTCCGCTGTTGTCTCGGCCTCATCTCTAAAGGGTTCAGGTCTAGCAGCAACCGCAAAACCCTACAATATCCACATACGTATGCATATACGGTGCATGACGGCGGCGAGAGCGACGGCAAAAAGCACCCGATACTGTCCATATAATTGCTATCGCAATAAAACTAAGAAAAATATGGCTTAAAGCTTCCACTAAGCCGCGCCATGGTCGACCTTCCCGCAGAGCACGCGTGCGAGCAGCATTGGACTCGCGTTTACGCGTTCTGTGTTCTAGATCTTCGTGCCACCGCAGTCTCTTCCGTTCCGTTTCTTGGGCATCATATTCCCGATCCAATCGACCTTGCCGTTGCCGTTCCCGCGTGGTGGCAAGCCTTGCTTCTCGGATCGCGGCTTCTTCCTCGGGAGTGCGATTTAGCTTCGGGAGACCCATGGCTGCCTATGGTTAGGCTCGAGTTCTACACTAGTTTTTATAATCACAAAGTATAATGTGACAGTGGTGTGACCATGGTAACGCGCACGCCATTTGTTAGGCTAGCTGTTGCCTTCCTCCTTTTTAGTGGAATTCTGTGCAGTGGGATTTACCCCATTTTTATGGCAAATACGCGTTTCTGATGGTGATGGTTTTCTGATAGGCCGCACAAATTTCTGCGACACATACCCGTTCGTTTGGCTAACTGCTGCCTTCTTCTTTCATAGTGAACCAGTGGTGAGTAGTGGGATTTACATAATATCCTTGGCCCATGCCCGTTCATGATGATGATAGTTTTTTTGGTACGTGGTGAACAAAGAACGATTTGCTAAACAGCTTCACTGTTAAAGTATAGCGAATCATAGAAACAAAACGATGGAGACAGATCGCTCCAGCGCACAGCCAGCACAACAGCGCAGAGAGAAGCAGGCGACAAGTTTGTGGCTTGCCAACAGCGCCTGTCACAAGTGTCAAGTTGCGCTGACAAAAAAAATAAGATTGTCAATCGCTCCTTCATAGAAATCCGTATAGCCCGGATCTGAAACCTGTCCACAGAAGTAGTACTGTACATTCATATATGAGAGCTTGCAAAATGACTTAGGTGTTTCGCCGCTATAGCACTGTTTAACGTTTATTCACCTAAGCTGAAGCCTGGTGGCGCGTTTCCATCCGGATCACAAACGCCCATGACCTTTGTGGCAGTTCAAGCACGTAACATACACCTGGACACAGCACGTGGCAAATCCCGCAAATATATGGCAAGAACAAGCACATAATGTACACTGGTTCTCCTTATTAACTGATTCAAAGTACCGTCATTTGAGGAGAGAAACAGCAAGGTGTATGCTCACCCGTAATAGGGCAACCTATGCCTCTTCTCATGCATACACTACCCCACAGTGCTTCCGGAACTCGAGAGGCAGAGCTCGTAGCGTTAGCCATGAAAACGCGAAGGCGTTCCACTTCCCGCTGGCGTGCCTCAGGTGTGTTCCTAGCAACGCCCCCCTCAATTTTGCTAATAGAGGAGGCGCTGGTGCGTAGCTTGAGCCGTGAACGTGCGAAGGCGTTAACCTTCCCGCTGGTGGTTCACTCGCAGAGAAGGTGTGAGATACAGGCTTTCAAAGCAACGTACAGCGGCAGCACTGCTCTTATCGCAACTGGGGGTTCCCCTCGTTCCCCCTCGTTCAGGCTGGTGCAATTACCGTTCACAAGTCACAGGGCGGAACGTACTCGTCTATAGTATACGAGTATAACAAAACACAGCCTCAGAAGTTGGTATACGTGGCACTCAGCAGATGCACAAACCTAAATAACCTATATCTTACCAATGCTAAAGGCAACCACAGGTTCTACCATAAAGACAAGAACGAGGATACGCAATGCTGAACGAATTTCAACTTCTAGACCAACATCGACTACCCACATTGACGCAGCGGTACCTCCGAGCCCTGCAAGAAGACGTTGACTCAACTAACGAGTTTACCATTGCCCTACTCAAAGTTCGATCTTTGCACGCCCGCGTAGACGATGTGGATCGCGACCCCATATTACTGCGGTGGACGTTCTCTATCTTACCGAGACAAGGAACGCCAAAAGACCGCATATCAAAGGATACGTTCTAGTCGTGTGCATCGATGATGCAGAGCGTCCTGCAGGTGGTGTGGCCGTACACCACCTGCAGCGGTCCGAAGCGATCCACGGAAAACGCCTATGCCAAGGCTGGCCCTGCGTCGCTGGCTTTTCAACGCTGGCTGTACGACAGGGGCTCTGCAACGCAAACTCTGCGAGGGACACAGCGACAACCATGGCACATAGGCTGCTGGATTTTGACGAAGAAACAGATAAGTGGGACGCTTATCTTATAAAAGATGAAGCGTATTTTCAAGGAAATAAAATTACCGATGACGCTTAGAAGAGGGCATTGTTGATGTCTGCGCTGGGGTCTAAGACGATATAAGTCTTATACGGAAGAGTAGCGCCGCGTCAGCCGAAGGCTCTCAGCTACAGCGAACTGGTAGCAACGTTGAATGGATTTTATGCTCCAACGCCTAAGGATATGTCGGAGAGCTTCAAGTTTTTCGATAGTAAGCAAGAAGAAATCGATTCCGTAAAAGCGTTCATTGTTAAAATTAGAAATAATGCCCAGAAGTGCAATTTTTCGTCTATGCTGGACAGAATGCTGGGAGACAGGGCTGTATGTGGCGTCCGCTCAAAATGCAATTGCTGGCGAAAAGCGATTTAACACTTAAGGAAGCAGAAGCTCTTTGTTTGGCTGCGGAAAGTGCAGAAGGCGGTTCCCAGCAGATAGATAAGCACAATGATACCTCGATTGTTCTAATGTTGGCCAACCACGCACGCCAGATACGATAAAGAATGAGCAGAAGAGTAAGCCGCGACAATGCAAATGCTGCGGCGAGTATGGACATAAAGCTTCTACATGCTTTCAAAAGAGCCGTCGATGCTACAGTTGTGGTAGGCAAGGCCACCTGGCTCGCATGTGTACAAAGACAGGCGGCACCGGATAAACGCAGTACTAACTACAGAAAAGACAGAACTGAGTGATGACAGTGACTCTCGCGCATTGCAAATCTTGTCCGTCACAGGTACTGAACCTCTGGTTTCGCCCATTAGGAAGTTCATAGTTCGGAATGCTGTCACCATAAAGATAGACGTGGATTACACGCTGTCCTGTCTGCATCGTTCCTAAAGCAGTGTGCATGTTTTGGAAAGTTAGTAATCCATTCCTAAAGCAACTTATGAGGCACATCGCGACCATTGGCCCCAGCTGCAGAATACTCAGTTAAAACTTTCATGTTACTTAGGGAAACTGCCGATATTAGGCACATTGAAAATGAAGGCCCATTATATGTCGGTGAATGTCGACTGTAAGCTTACTGTGTTGGATTGTGAAGGCCCCAGCCTGTGTGGACGCGACTTATTGCAAAAGCTTACAGCAGAAGGAACACTGGTCTTGCGCGCGACTACGCCACCGAGCGCGGCAAACCAACAGAAGCCAGCAGGAACTGGTGCCATGATGCAAGAATACGCCGACGTGTTCGCGAAAGGTCTTGGACTGGTCAAGGGTCCTCCAGCTAGGCTTTACATCAAGTACAGTGCAGTACTAAAATTTGGTAAGGCAAGAAATGTTCTCCTTGCACTGCTAGATAAGGTATTCTCTGAGGTGGATAGACTCGTGGAATGCGGCATTATATCGCCGGTACCGTATGCGGAATTGGCAACACCAATAGTACCGGTATTGAAAAGCAACGGCACAGTGCGCATTTGTGGAGATTTTAAAGGGGTCATGAAGCACCCCTTGGGCTTGTTGAAAAAACACATCCTGTGGAAAGCTGACACGGCTATGAACTGCTCTGCCAAATATTACAGTCGTGCGCGCCGCGTAAAGGCCACAAGCGGAGCGCGAAGTTGACGTTTCCCCAGGCACCCTCTTTTCAAACAGAGGCCGGTTCGCACTCTCGTCGGTGGGCGGGGCGTCTGCACGTTGACGTCGCGGATCTGCCAGTTTACGTCGCAAAAGACATAGCATGTTTACTGGCCGATAGCCGACGTTAATCGAGAGTGGCGTTCGGATCAGATGCGCTTCTTGCCACGGGGTGCCGCCACTTGCCGGCGCCGCACTCCTCGGTACATAGTAGCCGCACTCGCGCACGCGAATCACAACGGGAGAGCGATCGCGTTTCATGACGCACGCTGACGTAACTTCTTTCCCCCGTGCCATCCCTCCCTATGTAGCTTCCAGTGCGCTCGTCGGCACGAGAAAAGAGAGAAAGCGCTGAGAGCGTGCGCCAAACCCCCGTAACTCCGCTCATTCTTGACGGATTCGAGAAATCTTTGCGGCAATCGATTCGGGAGTCAGTAAACTCCAATACTGAGGTCATTAGATCATTACATGGAAAAGTGGTTCATGACGCCTTTAAGGTTACATTTAGGCCTGTGTGTGAAATAGAGCGATACCTCTTGCCAGTAAGAGACGACATCCTCGCGAAAGTGGCGCGATGTGCACGCGTGGCGCGCTTTAAAGATCGTCGCCCCGATCCTGCGAACGCCGTTGCCCTTCGCCCTACAGGGCGTGGGCACCTTCGTGCGCTTATCTCGACAAAAGAAGAGGGCGGCTGGCGGGGGGGGGGGGGAGCGGAGGGTTGTATGTCTTGTGCTTTCCCCGCGATGTCCACGCTGAAGTCACAGAGCATACGAAGATCAGCAGCGGCCGCGCTTGCGAAAGGAGCGCGCTGTTCAAACAGAAATAAGTAATAACTGGGACAGTTGGTTCCCGCTCATCCTGTGTGTACCTGTTCGTTCGTTTCGTGCGTTCCGCTTTATGTTTGAGCAGTTCGCTTCCAGTGTAGAGCTGTGACGCATGATAATTCGCGCTCGTCCTGCGTGCTTTCTTTTCGCGCATCCTTTGGCTCGAGCGACGCGTTGGCAATTTCTAGCTGCTTTCCGTTCTCCGCGTTAAATCCCCATTTATTGCTATCGAATTCATTGCTTCGCTGTTGCGGCGAAACTGTGACTTTTATAGCAGTCTAATAAACAATGCATTTTCATTCCTATGATTCAGCAAGCTATATTGAAGCATTGCTCGACCCCGGAAGAATACATACACGACCGTTACGTATAATATTCACATTATTGCACTATTATGTGCACTTAGTTTCGATATTACTGACGTGTGTACTGTAACGTGAGAGCTGACGTTATGTGGCACCATAAGTTAGCCTTTAAACGCCAGTGTTGTCGACGTGCCTGGTAAGCCCACGACGTGTACACAGCTATTACACTTACAAAAGCACGTCGATCCACCTCGTAACGCTTGGCTCAAATACATAAAATGCAGCATAGATGTACTCGCTAACTGCTTCGCATGAAACCGATTCCCACAACGCGTGGGATCCGACGAACTTTGTTACAACCGGTTGTGTTTTGTAATTGCATCAGCACCGGCCATATTCTAGAGAACGATGGAGTCCATACTGCAAGGCATACCCGGTGTGCAAGAGTACTTGGAGGATGTTTTGATAGCAGAGACTGCTGACAAGCCATATGCAAAGCTTCGAGAGGTCTTGGAGAGATTCAGACAACACGGCATTAAACTTCGCGCTGACAAGTGTCGGATAAACGAAGCTTCGGTGGTTTATCGGTGTCACCAGATCAATGCTGCCGGATTGCACGCAACGGGAAAGAACGCTGAGGCCATGAGACTTGGTCCAGCCCCTCGGAATGTTACGGAGCTGCGATTATTTTGGGGTATGCTGTCCTTTCACGAGTTTTTACCGAACCTTTCGAGCCTACTGGCACCCCTGTAGAGACTTCTGGAAAAAACAACCCGGTAGTCATGGGGAGCAGTGGAGAAGGATGCATTTGAAACAGCTAACGAAGCATTGTGTACCGCGCCAGTACTGACCCGTTTTGACCGGTTGTCACTGATCCCGTTAATGGATGGCAACCGCCGGGCGAATTCCAACGGCGGACGTATCGGCCCCCAGAAACGCACCACGAAAGCGCGGACAATTTAGAGTTGGTCCTTTCAGTGCGCCAGCGAACGCCGGTTGTGGTCTAAAGAACGAGTCAGAGCCGACAGTCGACAACACAAACGAAATATATTCTTAGTTAAGGCAGTATAAACATCACAAACACATGCACACTCGGCTGGTACCAGTTACAACTTTACAATATAACTCAGATGGTGTTAATACAACGGGAACTAAACGAACAGATCAGGCGCTACAAATGCAATCTCATGCATTACAACTTATTCAAGAACAATTAAAGTCCTGAATGTTCAACAGCGTATCCAGTCCACAACTCTTGGACGGTTCTTGAATGCTTCTCTTCCAGGAAACACGCTAACTCCAGCGCAGATTGTCGTTGTTCCTTCCGTCGTCGTAACTTGTCACGGCTCACACGGCGTCATCATCCGATTCTTCCAGATCGACGATCGACTGACCGCACATCACAAACACTTCTTCATTGGCTGACGGAGCCACACTCAGCATAACCTCGCCATCTGCGGACCGACTGACCCCCTGACTCCAGTGCACGCTTTCATTTCCTCTCCCCCGGGTTCTAGAACCATCAGGAGTGTTCTCCGGCGTGCACCATAGTCAAAGCTATAGAAGGTGTCCCGTCATGCTTTCCCTCTAGAAAGTTCCAGGCTTTGCCGGGCGTTCGCTCCGAGACTGCTAGTGGGTGAGGAGGATGCGGTGCGTCGGCGTCTTTTGGTAGTTGTTTTGCGTTGCGTGCGTTTGTTCGGCCCCGTGAATTCCCGTTGCCGTCTGAAAGCGGTGCGCGCGCGCTTTAGTGACGCGCTCGTTTGTGACACCGGTCGACACAGGTGTTTTTCGAATGTGATGCTTCACCCTACGCTGTAGGAGCCGTTCTCTTTGATCGAGTGGATGGTCGGTATAAACCGATAGGATTTCTGTCTCGAACATTAACCTCGATCGGCAGAGAATTACTCCCAGATTGAGCAAGAGGCGCTGGCTTTGGTCTACGGCGTCACATGGTTTCGCGACTATCTACTTGGAAGAGAGTTCACTCTAGTAACCGATCATCAGCCCCTGCTGGGTCTTTTAAGGGCGCACAAGCCAACCCCTACCATGGCAGCAGCTCGGATACAGTGATGGGCGATCATGCCAGGCGCCTATAGGCACCGTTTGCAGCAAAAAGCTAGTAGACTTTTGCGCAACGCCGATGCATTAAGCCGTTTAGCTATACGTTGACACCATGCATCGGGAATGGATGACGTCAGGCCACTCGTGCTATCCCTAGACCAGCACGACATCGCAGACATACTAACGAAGCAGTTCCAAACACAGCGGCGACAGACCACCTCATCTCTCAAGCATACATATACACCCGCAGTGGTTGGCCGTGGAGCATTAAGAGGAACGGCGAGCTCTCAGAATATTATAAGAAGCGGTTTGAGTTGTCGGTGGAAAACGACTTGTTGTAGTGGGGTTATCGCGTTGTCGCACCTATGGCCTCCGGCAAGAAGTTTCTCATGCTACTGCATGACTCCCATCCGAGAATGTCGTTCGTTAATGAAGGCTAGAGGAAGATTGATATTTGGTGGCCTGGGTTGTACCAGGACATCCAATGCCTCGCCGCCAACTGTAATAACTGCGTTCAAGCACTGCTTATGCCACCAGCACGAACTCCTGTAAACTTGCCGTAGACGTGTGAAACGTGGTCGCGACTTCATATTGACTACGCGGTGCCACTCCGCGGCAAGATGCGCTTGATTGTGGTGGATTCACAGAGCAAATAGATTGAGGCTGTGCCGGTAGCACATGCCGACTCCCCCAGAACCGTCGAGGCCGTAAGAACAATGTTTGCCTAGTTTGGCATACCACCCACAGTGTTGTCAAATGATGGAACGCCTTTCACGACTTCATGGAGCGCAGTGGCATCCTACATATTTCAACATCTCTCCATCACCCACAGAGCAATTGGCTGGCTGAGTTCAAGGTGCGGACTCTTAAGGACGGATGAAAGAACACCGGAAACGCCGAGTTGACGGCCTTCCTGGCTCGCGTGCAGTTTAACTATACACCAGAGCACGCCTGTCTCACACACGGGCTGCTGGCGAGCCGAGTGGATACTCTCGCACCCAGACGCCGGGCTGGCCGGGCTGCCAAGGCGCGCCCGGGTTGCACCAAGTAAAAAGGGCAAGCTGCAGTTCTGAGGCTTTAACATGCGAAAAAGTACCCGTTCACGCCGCTTCAGCGTATAAGAGCTCGTCTGGGCACTACTGCGTCGTCTTTGGATGCCAAAAGAAGCAGCGCAACAGGAGGATATATTACTTAGCGTTGTCTGCGACGATCCCGACGTGCCACGACAATAGTGCCAGTGTGGTGTTGTGAGCTTCGCCGCGAATAGATAACTGTGATTCAAGCAGAAAGCTAAGAGCAAGTGAAAATACGCGAGTAAGTACACTAACTGCGTGTAATTTGCAGTGTGATGGCCACCTATTTCATTTTACGATCCTAATTTGCGTGCCACGCAGCTGGGCTGAAGGCAGGCGCGAACTTTGGGTGGGGATGCACTTAATAGGCTTAAACGTTTCCTTTGACGAAAATGTAGTGCATGGTAGCGCTTTCAAGCACAAGCAATCAGCATGATTTGAGACTTTCAACGCAGTATTAAGCTTTAATGTTTTTGATGGCATCCACGCATTCAATGTTTCGTCTTCGAAAGGTGCTAGGGTGTAGCGAATAGATGGTAGCGTGTTCCTCAACAGCTGGCCAAAATTTCGTGCTTTTATTTCAGTGTTTGACGTCCCCAAATTTATTTTGACACGACGCATCCATTTGTACGTAATACATATATTGGCACGTAAGTAAACAGTACTCGCGCCAGTGTCCTTTACGTCGCAGGCGTAGAGCTAGCTCAAGCAGCTAAATGTTTAGCGTATTTACACAGCACACATTTAATAAAAGGCAGCTGGATTCCGCCCATTTCAGTATCGCCTTAACTAAGAGTAGCACAGTTTGGCTTGTAAAACATCATCGTTACAAGATTAAAATCGCTCAGATAGCTTCCAAAAGGGATCGATGAACGATAGTGCGGGTGATACTCTCTGATAGGACGCTTTTGTGAGCAAGACGCATTATTGTAAGAGCGCTCGTGAAACAAAAGTTACTTTCCGCGAAACTACCGGTAAAGCGTACTCTAATTATTACGCGATGCATGTTGAAACGATGACCTTTCACAAAACTTTGTGCGCAACTCGTAAGATGGGACAACAAAATATCACTTCACTCTTTCGCGAGCTGCACTGCGATTACGATTCACGCGTACTACAGAGAGGAGGTTTTTTTTTACAATTGTAACAACGTACGTACCTGACGAGGTTGCTTCCGCAGCTTGCTCAGCGCGTACTGTATACATTGTGTACTTGCATGAGCAAGGAGATCTTGATGTTCCAATAAAAGCAGCGAAAATGTCCAGGCTTGAAAAGACGCGAAACACGATCTCCGACCGGCTAGAGTTTCGGGAGTTTCAAGTTTGCTCTGTGTAGCGTCTGCTGCCATGGCAGCCCGCGCGTGTTTCGTCGCGTGTTCGATAGATGGCGAGACGCGCGATGCAAATATAAGGCTTTTGGACTACCAGTTGCGCACAAGGCTAGACCTCTGTTTTCCTCCCAAGAATCACCATAGTGTCTCGGGCAAGCCGACCGAAGACACCGACTGGAATTCTGCCCCCGGTCAATTCGTCTATGTGCGAAATTATGGAACCGAGGAAAACTAGGACGCCAGGGAGGGTTAGGGCCACGACCAGTGCTCGACTTTTGGAGGTGGAAACTGAGGCAGGGATAGTCCGTCGCTGTATGGACCAAGTACGAAGGTGCGACAAGGAAAACAGGGACACTGGGGAATCGGCGCTGCCTGACAAAAAAGCGACAACCGAAGACGCCGAGGAGGCGTCCTCAGGAGCATAAATACTACGACGGTCAGCAAGAATAAAATACCGATGGGCCACTGTGGTTACTAACATAGAAGAAGTGTTGCAACGCAAGCGTTTGCCTAGGTGGACGCAAGCCAGAACGCGCATGCTTCTTTCTCTCTTGCCTTATTCCCTCTTTTACCTTTCCCCCTTTTTTCTGTTAGATGTTGCAAGCGCAAAATGAGCGCTTGTCTTCTATCTGGTGACACCGACCAGTTCATCTGGTCGGTGTCACCAGATAGAAGATGATCGGTCTCACCAGACATTGTAACAAGGTGAGCATGTGATTCGCTCAGCCACAGAAGACGTGTTGTTTTATTGTGCATTGCGGTCAGTCGGACTTAGAAGTATCGAATGATGACAGCGTGGGATCAGTGAAAAGTTTGAAAGAGTTGCACCGAGGAGACATGTGGTGCGAAGGGGAACGATTCGTCAGCGCAACAGTCAACGTGGAGGGACTCGTCGAGTTGGTGAATATGTAATAACTTTAACTGTTCTGGAATAGTATTGAGCGTTTTGATTTCAGCGCACGCGATTAGTTGTTCCGCGTTGTTTGTTAGTCTCATAAAAGTTGCGATTGAACCAGCCAAGTATGCATGTTTGTGTGATCTTTGTACTGCCTTACCTAAGAATATATTTTGTTTGCGTTACCCAACTCTTGGTTCTGACTCGCTCTTTGGACCTACCCTCAAATTGTCCGTGCTTTCGTGGTGCGTTTTGGGGTCCTATACGTGAGCCCTTGGAATCTGCCCGGCCATTGTAACTGCCTTCATAGGATCAGTGACAGACTGTTGCAATAAGATTGCGCGCACAGCATAATTAGTCGAGTTTATTGTGGCGCTAACGCGAGCCCCAGCATTATAGACGACGCGTTCCGCCGATGATCAAATCACCGGCGGCTGAAGATTGTGATCGCTGTTCTCAGTGTACAAAGTGCATTGCTTGTAATTTGAGATACTTAATTTTCTGAGCCCACGTTCGCCCAACAGACAGTTTCGTCTCCACCAGTGTGACTCGCCTCGTTCGCTGTCACTCCCATTGGACACAATGCTACGCGAAGACAATCGCTGACAGCCCTCTTATTAAAATTGGTCAATAAACAATTATAATATAAAGCACTTTTAAGACCTTCACCTGAACCACGTCATCTGCTGAATAATTTGGAGCTCTTAGCAAATCTTTGCGCGAGACTGAATTGAAGAGAAAATTATAAAGAGACTTTGGACATTCAAGCTTTTGTTCATCGCTACCTTCGTTCTCATAATAAACAGTCACTCCTCTCTTTTGCACCCTTTCTTCTTGATGAACGGGGCAGAATATTGATTTACAGTGACCTCTTAGCTTTTATACTATAATAAATATTCCTCTATCTCCCCCATTCCTTCAGACACACCCAGGAATACCCCAAGCCGCTTAAAAGGAAACTGCCGCCAGTTTTCAATGACTACTGCTTTCAATAAATTTTCAATTGTCGTGCGCGACAAAAAGAGTTTGGAAGCAGAGCCCGAAGTTCCCATTTGATCAGCCGCCCCCTTTTCATACAGAGCCATGTGCTCACTCTCTTCGGAGCTGCCAGCGCTTGCTGTTTGACGTCAAGTAGCAGATAGAACGCCATTGGCTAACAGCCGGCGTAAATTAAGAGTTGATCCGCTGCTTGCCACGCGGTGCCTCAACATGCCGGCGCCGCACTCCATAGGCTGCTTAAGTAACACAGCGACTACACTCGCGCGCATAGGAATCACAACTGGAGAGAGCGATCGCGTTTAATCACGCACGCTCAGTGTTATTACTCGCTCATATAACATCTTTCCTTTGTGCCGTCCTCCCTATGTAGCTTCCAGTGGGCTCGTTGGGACGAGAAAAAAGAGACAACGCTCGAATCGAGCGGCAAATACCTGTAACTACACTCGATTTTGAAGGAGTCGACACATTTTCGCGGCAATCGATTCGTGAGGCAACAAACAAGATACTGAGGTCATCCGATGATTACTTGGAAAAGTGGTTCAGAACCCCTTTAAGGATTGCTAACAAAATACCTTAAGATGCCTTTGAACGCGTGTCGCCATGTATTTCTGTTGTCATAGGCTACGTCACTGCCTTCACGACGAGGCAGTGAAAATCAAATGGCGATTATTCAGTGTATAAATCGTCACTGAAGTCGCTTCTTTCTAGATATGTAATGCTGGCACAACTCGATGCGTTGTTGTATGATATCGCGAGGTCCTCTTTCCTGATGAAAGAAGCCTGTGAATTGTGTCTACACTATGGCAGGGTATGTTGTAACATTATGATCGTTGTTGCACGAATCTGCTCTCCTTCCCGGTTTTGGGTTGCACACCTTTTATGTTAGGTTATATAAAATCATTCATCAGGGTGTGTCCACATAAGATCGAACACGAGGTCCCGGTCACCATTCCCTTCCCGATTCTGATGAAATTTACTGTAGGTCTAGGCATCACACCCACCATAATGGTTTCGCAGTTAGTTTTGCGAAAAAAAATTTTGTTCACCTGAAAAAAAAAAACAAATTTTGGCCGCAAAAAACGCCTTTCCGCCAATTTCGCGATTTCTGAATTTTGAGCGCACCTAGGGAAAAAACGGTGCACTTCTTCGTCACAATATTTATTTCCCTTAAAGAACAAGTGAAATACAATCTTATGAGTCTATTATTTTCCTTGCTTATCGAAGCACTTTTGAAGAAAAATGTCACAAACTTGGCAAATCGCACAAAATACCTGTATTTATGGAATTTATTGCTGCAAGCAAGTTAAAGTGAGGATAATAAAAATCCGTACATATTACCTTTCGTACTTTCGCTCCCTTTTAAAATAATTTGCGTGGTTTTGTCGTGTTCCGTTTTATTTTATAATTGGGCTGAAACGTAAGTGATTTACCGAAAAAGGCCGAACTTTGAAAATGATTTTCTCAAAATGGCCATTTTTATTTTTTTTTAAATCCCTCTGATTGAAGTCAAGGACGTCATCTACAATTGTGCAGAGAAAACCGCTGCATTATTTTGGTTCCTAAGAAGTTAGAGTGTGTCAAATGTGACCATGCCAGCCTAGCGGCCGGGTCGTTCGTTATGGGCTGAAACTCGGATATAAGTTGCTAAAAATACTTGTACGTGACATAATCACAAATCAGCAGCTTCACACCAACAAATGCGCAGCCCGCTGTCATGGTTCAGCAAGCTTTGTCTTGGGATCAGCCGCTTGACAAACCCTCAGCAGCGGCCGCTCGATGCTGCGGGCACTCACATTAGATGAGTCCCGCTTCGACTGCGGATGAGCTCCGCTTGCGCGCCAAACTACGCTCAGAGGACAAACGAGAGAAGGAATGCATCACTGTGAAAGTTAAAGGCCGTTAAGTTTCAACAAATGTCATAGTATGCAACAAAAACTCTGCCGGCAATTTCCCAGAAACCGAAATTTCCCGAAACCGTACACGTCAACCGTCTAAAGCCGTATTAGGACCCCGCCATTTTACCTACTCTTTAATCACCAGGATGGCTACTCCTCTCACCCGGGGATATTCGTAATGGAGCAGATGCACCAGCGGGTATGCGCCTGCAGAAGAACACTGCACGAACGGTGCCGCGTTAGCGCTAGAGAATGTGTGCTGTTTGCTGGCCTTGCAGTGCTTCACCGTACTGTCACTGTTCATCAGTATACGATTTATTCGTACCGATAAACCCCATCAATAAACATCATCGCAACGTCATCGCTCCGTCGGAGGAGGTCACGTGTTTCTTTTTTTACTTTTCGTGGACGGACGCAGGCGGGCGGCGCAGGTATGAAATTTACAGCTGACGGGGTGCAGTCCGTCTGGCCCAAGCAATCGCTGAAGCCGCCTATTCAGGATTCAAAAAGGAACATTTATTAGGAAGAGTACGCTAAAGTTAGACAAAAAAATTCACGCTATATCCACGAAGTGAATGATGATTGAGGAGTTGATCTGCACAATTCGTCTACTGTCATATAAAGACGTCACACATTATTATAGTAGCGATTGCGGTCAGGTTGTTGTCGAATCACAAGCGGTCGCAGAGCCTGTAGCTGTGGCCGAACGTGTGGTCCAGGAAATCACGCTTGAAGCGCGTGACGGCGCCCCCATCTTCATGTAGTGACCGCTTTCGGTGCTTGGCCGCTGCATCCCGCGCCCGTAGCGCTTCGAGGTTCTCTTGCCGCTGCGTCCGCGCTGCATAGGCTTCGCGGGCTTGTATCTCGGGGTCCGCACGATGCTGACGTCTCTCTGCTGCCTCGCGAGCTCTCACCGCAGGGTCTTGGCGGTGAGCCCGCGCTACTGCTGCTCCGCCGCCTTTTATTTGTTCATGTTATTAGTTTGGAAGCGCACTGCCGGAGTGAAGTGAGCGTCGCATGCTACAATTGGCTATGCTATATGTCGTTTTGCCGCCGTTATTATCATCATCAAGGCCCTCGAAGGACAAGAAGAAGAACACTTCTCTTTCGCGCGAGCGTGCGCATGCTACAGTTGATTATGCCACATGTGGTTTTGCCTGCGGTACTATCATCACCAAGGCGCTCTAAGAATAAGAGGAAGAAGGCTTCTCTATCGCGCGTGCTGCGCCTGTAGCGGTCGCCTTTGGAACTAAGGTTACGCTTACAGCGCCGGACTTTGCCTAGCTTAAGAACCTGGCGAGCCAGCTCCTAATACAAACTCGTGGGGCCACTACGCTCGCGCACTAGCCATGTCCGTGGCGGACACATACCACACACGCGGACACTGTGCTGACCGCTCTTGCTGCCCACCCCTCGCCGACTCCCTCCACAGCTCGTAGGCTGCTTCTTTGAGGCGCCCAATTCTGCCAAGTGCCTCACCAGTGCACACCACGTGTTATCTGCATCACTTTGAACCGAGCTGGCGATGAGCCTGGCTCCAAAACCAAGGTCGCCCACACATTCCGTCCTTGCAAAGAAACGGCTACATGCTGGCCTCTGTCACTTTCGGCAGCACAGTACTTGGCTTTGATCGCCATTGTTGGGCTCGCTGTTGATGTCGCCCTTGACCTCGCTGTCGGGCAGACCGGGGATGTCGTCTTTGACGCCACCACCATCCAGGCTGCCTTGCTAGCCATCGGCCTTGCTTTCGCGGTGGACCCTTTGTCGTTCTTTGCATCGGCCACACTCCACCTGGCGGCGGCCGCAGCAGCTCCATCTTGGCCTCAGGTTTTCGCTTGGCTGACGAGAAGTAGCAGCGTGTGCCGCGTGTCTTGGTCTTGATCTTGGCGGGCACCACCTTGCCGTGGTCGGCGCTCGGCGTGGTGTTGGGTAGCACCGCGCCACGCGGACCAGCACCACGCGAATGGTCGGCTGCTCGCGGGGCGTTGGCCAGGCCTCTGCTTGTTGATGCCAGTCACCTTTGCAGTTTTCCCGGCCATGCCGGCAGCCTTTCTCCTGGGTGCCACTGTTTTCTTGAGCTTTGCCTCGATTCACTCGGCGGCATCCTTCTGGGCCTCTGCCACCACTACTGCTTCTGCTGTCTTTTTCGTCGGTGGTGTATTGACACTGGCACTAGCGATGGTTTCGTCGCCTCCGTGCCCGCATGCTGCTCATCCGAAGAGGCTTCGTAGTCTTCAGTAACGCCCGTGGCGAAGTCCTGGTTCTCGAAAGCATTCTCGACCAGCGCCTACTTGGCCTCGCCTCTGGCGCCTTTGCGCTCGGCGCCCCGCCGCCCTCTTTGCCGTCCACTTTCGGTTAGGCCTGGCCGGTACTCCGTTTGTCTTCGCCGCATCCGGCGTCTTCCTCCTCCGCTCCGTCGAACGCTTCGACCTTGGGCACTTCTTGCGCCAGCGAGCACCCCTGCCCAACCGGGCAGGAGTGCTCGTTGTCCACAGCCGTATGTCGGTACCGCAATGCCCCTCACTGCGCCGCAAACTGCGGACGCTACGCCTCCCCGCGACGCGCTGTACGCTGCTAATACGGCGTCTTTTACCGCCTCCATAAGTTCTTTCAGGGCCGCGTCCAGCCTTCAAGGTAGCAGTCTGCCATCGCAGTTGGGTACCAGGTGGGCCCGGCTATCTCAATCGGTATAGCCTGAGCGTCATCATCTCAAGGCCCTGGGTTCGGGCCCCACGTTGGGCCACATATGTGGTACCGTGTCTACTACAGAAAAAAATGGGCTTGTAGACGGGGGGGCAAGCTAAAAATTATTTATCAGTAAAAAAACTAACGACGTTATGGCGGCATGACAACAGAAACACATCTTTCAGTAACATCTTCATTTTTGGATCCGGCGGACTGCCCACCGCGCACAAGAGCACTTCTCGCAAACGTTCGCCGACCACTCCCCCCCTGACAGATTGCTTTTAGATGCGAAGTATCTTAAGGCGGAGCTCAATCCGGTGGTGGTGGTGGTGTGCGGCGTGACCACCCTTACTGCGCATGCGCATACCCTCTCCACACACCTCCTCTCCCTTTCCCCTCTCCACTTCCCCTCTCCCCTCCCCCTCTCGCCTCCCCCTTTCCACACTTCCTCTGAAACGCGGGCTAGACATGCCGAAATTCTCTCCTGCGCAACGCCGCGATGAGCTCGAGCGCATGCGCGTCCCCTCCCCTTCTCTCTCCTCTCCTACGCTGTCCCCCTCTCCCCTGCCTGTCGACCGCGTTCCCCGCTCGCCCTGTGAGAATTAACGGCCAGGCTAGATAGAAGATACGACGCGCGTAGCGTCCCTCTTCGCGTTCCACGACGCGAGGTCGGTAGCATACCCAACCAACGCCAAAGGAACGCGATCGTGCAAGTGCTCCGGCTTCGCATCGCCTCATGGTCCCCTTTAGCGGGACATGGTGGAATTTTTTGGTTCCACCGCCGGTTTTGATGAGGGCGAGGGAGGTTATCGGCGTTCCCCTTAAGCTCCGCTGCAATGGCCTTTAATCATTGCGGCCGTTGAGCTACTGATAACGCGGTCATCTTCATGGCTCCACTCGACGCATTTGTTTTGCCTTTCCTTCGAATTTTTTCACTCACAATGTTTTTTGTCAAACAACCGCGCATAAAAGCCCGAGTGCGTAAGTTGATGAGGTATGAATTGAAGCCGCAGTGTATTGATGAGCACGCGGAGGGGCGAAAACTGGGCGCGTTTTAGTGGTGTGAGTTGCGTAAGGGCTCACGGTCATCGGATTTCACTAAACATTGAGTTAAAAGGCGTTGGGGAGCTCACAGGAGCCTTCTGTGGCGTGGAGGCCGCACGGCGTATGATATCCGCGCGCGGAAAATGGTTCCCAGCTCGTAGGGATGCGACATCTCGGACAAGCCGCTCAACACCTCGGAAGTGGCCCTTTCGAAGGCGCTCGTTCTATTCAAGCAGTCGCAATACATCGACACTCAGGAATAATATTTGCTGCAGTGCGTCGGGGAGCCGGTGCAGACCAGACAATGCCGTCATCAAGGTTACCCGGAGGGGCGCAAGGAAAACAGAATGGGGAGTCACATGGCTGAAAGAGTCACAACACCGAGTCGTCGTCGCTAGGCTTAACACGGTGCTGGGGGGAATAGCGCAAATTACAGCAAAAAGAGCTAAACCCGCACTTTAAAATCTGCAGTAGATCATCTGGTTCGATCCTAATTTCAGTGCCACCTTAACTGCAGGTCTTTGCAATGTCCAAAGACAAGGGAAGTCCAGCCTTACCAGCGTTAACGTAAGCTATCTAGCGCTGTTAGAACCATTTCCTCAGCTCTGGTGAGCTTCTCTTCCTTACACAGAGTTTTCTAGGCGTTCCTCTCCATTTCTATTCTCAGTTTCAGTTAGAAAGCATTGAAATCTTGGTATGGGTTTATCTTCTATCAGAGACCGTGACACTTCTAAAAGTTGCAATATGGATGAGCGCGCGCTTAAATATGTGATCACGGAAACCATATAACCAGCCTCTGAATATTGCCGAGTCCGTGTGGCGTGTCCCCGTAAATGTTGATGTTGTGTTCCTTATTCTTTTCACACTTTTTCCACCCGCTAAATGCCAAGCGTTTCCAAACACTTGAAAGCCTACTAATGTCTTAGTCAGTCGAGTGGCTTTTCTTGTCTGTTAACGCTATATAGAGAGGTTTGTTGGGCGCAGCAGAATTCTCAATTGCTAAGTCTTCGGTCAAAGTATTGAGAACATTACAATATCGGCTATAGCTGTATTATGCGATCAAATCCAAGCAACAAAGCACTGACCTACATTAAAATAGGCAAATGATTTCTGTGTTCTGTATATCTGATAGTTATGAGACACGTCATTCTTTGATCACAATAAAATAGACAAATGATTATGCGTGTTCTGTATATCTGATAGCTATGTGACGCTTCATTTTTTTATTCGAGTACTCCTGACCCAGCTAGCAATTATGCAGAATTTCTCATTTGATATCAGATAGTGTCATCGCGCGTTGCGAATCCTTCTGGAACAATTTTCTGAGCACTTGCATAGCTTTTTGAAAATATTTTGAACTTGGTTATTTGTGCATTTAAGATACGAAACGAACGTCATTGTTAATAGAATTTAATCTAGAAACAAATATTTCTAACCATCACTTGTTCACTGAGAGCATAGAAATGTTGAGCGTTTAAAAAGTATACATTACCCAGTAATAAGAACCTGATGTTGGCCTGACAGGCATTTGTAGTGAATGCAAGGGTTGTCTGAATTTCCAGAATCATCAGGTCCTAAATCCATACCAAGGAAATGACATTTTTCTGCAACATAAAAACGATGTTATAACGCCGAATATTATAACGTAGACCCGAACACGTCATGATTTATAATGAATTCATCAAACTTGTAGCATCCAATAAAGAAAACTTTTAAAATTTCTTCGTATTATTTGTTTGTTTATCATATTACTCCATGGGGTAATAATATTGAGAATGCCTGCAGGCATTTTCAATATTTACAGACAAATATCAGTGCACCAAGGCCTTAGCTATCTCGCAGAATACAGTGCACGTCATTACATGAGACGTCGTTGAAAATATAAATGACTGAACAATATTATTTCATCATTTCACCATGTCCCAATGCAAATGGCAAGCACGCAAACCATTCCTAAATTTACAGAAAGTGCCACAAACATTCATCAAAGGAAAAACAGAATGATTTCTTCGCTTACATATAATAGGCTTTGTTTTTCAGCCGTAATAACTGCTTTTTTTAGCTGAACAAAAGTAATCTTTATGCGGCTGGGAGAACACTGCGAGAATACAGTGCACGCGGGCGCACAGCGATGAAAATGAGTTGCACTTCCTTGTTTATTTCACTTTTTAACCTAACAAAAAAATTTGGGGCCGGTTAACCTGCCCAATATAGATATAGGCGTAGCTATGTTGCGGCAGATCACCACGTCTCCCGCAGTCTGCGATTCAGCGGTCAGTCCATAGTAAGGCTCAGCTGAGACCGCAGCGCCCAGGCCAATCCCTCGCTGCAACAAGCGTGCACCGCAAAACAGGAGCGGTTATGGCGGTAAAATATAGAAAACTGGTGCTTCAAGCGTGGATGCGCCGAGAAGCGGCCGACCTTGTGGTGTATCTGGTGTCAGGTGTTCAGGCACAAGTTGACCCAGGACGTTTCGAGGTCTTGTGGAACCCCGGAGGTCCAAAATCCTGCCCGGACTTAGACGCCCACCCGGTTGCCCTCGACGCCCTCGCTCAGGAGAGTGCACCAAGCAGGCCGCCGGCGTGGTGCAGCCGCCAACTCACAGGTGTGCAACCGCTGAATATCCGCCAGCGATATCAGTTGTCCAGTGTATTGAGTGTGCAGCAGACACCCGAGGGTTGGTTGGTTCGTTGGTTCCTAGAGGAATGGCTCAACACACCACGGGGGATCCAGGTCCACTTGTGGTTCCTGATGTTGTTGTTGTACCCTCTGTGACACGGCTCACACCCACTCACTTCGCCGTCTTATTCTTGTCGTCGGCCGGCCCACTTCTGTTGAAGGGGTCATCGCCCTGCTTGGCGCCCACCGTCGCATCAACAAAGTGCACACAATGCCTTACAAAGGGTACCTCGCTTTTCCGCAGAATGACGAATAATGTCGTGGTTTGTGCTTCCCAACGTCACAAAAGTTATGATTTGTGGCGTAGTGGGTACTTTGCTAGTGTACTTGTATTAGTAGCCGTAAGATAGTTTATACCGGGCTATAGAAATGCCGCTCTTACAGCTTTCGCTGTGAATGTGCTGCGCTTTCCGCGTAGGCCTAGCATTTTTTAAGAGTGGAGTTGTTTAAGCCACCATTCCTAGGCAGATCGTGCGCACAAACACGGGCGGGTATGTGCCACAGGAATAGGGAAAGCCCCTCAACCGAGTACAGCAGGCGTGTATGAAAGCGAAGACATTATAGAGAGAAAGGGGCGATGGACAGGGATAGAGAGCGGTGAAGAAGGAGGTTCGAACCTGGTGTGAGAGAGAGTAACGCCTTGCAAAACAAGAAGTGCTGAGGCAAGGAGCCGAGAAGAAGGATGGAGGCGAGCATTAAGCGTGAAGTGGAGAGGATTAACAAATGGATTAGGAAAGTATATGAGAAAGTGCAGAGGAGGAAACGAAATACAATTTCTTGCACAGATGGGATTCGAACCCGGGTAGACACGGTTCAAAGGCGAGGGTCGTAAACATACGGCTATCCAGGCACGGTTCCGAGAACAAGCGGTAATAGGAATAAGATAACTATTTGTTGGGCGAGTTGGTGTACGTCCATACCTGTTTTTAAGGAGCAAGAGAACACAATCACAAGAAAGGACACGGGACAGAGCGCCTATATGGCGAACAATATTGTCACGTGTTCGTGATGTCGACGGAGACAGCAGTCGGCGTTTTCAGGATGAAACTGTTTATTTGGCCGAACCTGTGGCCGGGAAACGGAAAGTTAATTTACAGCAATACACACAGTAGGCACTGATGGCGGCGAACAAAGCGTCGACCGTCGATCAACTGACAAGCGTTCAAGCGCGTCGGCTTTCATACAGGCGCTATTGAACTTTCCAGCAATATCGCTGGTGGCGGCGTTATCTCTCGACAAAGCTGGAACATTCGCGTGCGGGTCGATTTCTTAACAAAACGATCTACTACAATCGCGAAGCTTCTCGAACACTGCGTCGCGGACAGCGTCGAGCGTTGATAACCGTCCCTGCCGGTCAAACCCGAATACATCAAAACAAGACAAGAAGTGGGCGTGGCATTGCCCCCCTCAGAAAAAACGCCAGGCCTGTGCTCCAAACCGCAGCACAGTCAGAGCGAAAGCAGAAAAAGCGTGGCGTTTCTAGAGCCCGCTGTAAGCTCTCTTGGGGCAACAATACCAGTACACTAGAAAGGTAACCGCTACGCCGTAAATCACAATTTTTGTGAAGTTGGGAAGCACCTACTAAGCCATTAGTCGTCATTCTGCGGAGAAGCGAGGCACCAGCTACACGTCTGTAAGGCATTGTGTGCACTTTGTTGAAGCGACGACTAATGACAATGAAGAATTATGGTTCCGCCCTTTGTAATGGTTTGGAAGCTTTAAACGGCCCACCAGGTATGTAATTTGCATTGGGTGATGCCCGGTCGCTATTTCCCTCTCCCGTCATGCTGTATAACATACATTGACGTGGAAGAGAGATGGGGGGGGGCGAACAACTTTACTGAGACCCCGAGGAAATGGATCATAACAGAACTTTTTGTTGGGCTAGTTGGTACATGCTTACCGAAAAACCAAAAAGACGCGTACCTTCAAGGAAAAAAGTAAGGACAGGACAGAAAGGGCGTCAGGACAGACGCCCTTTCTGGACGCCCTTTCTGTCCTGTCCTTACTTTTTTCCTTGAAGGTACGCGTCTTTTTGGTTTTTCAGTAAATGGATCATGCGCTTATGGGCTTCCTTGGCAACCAATACAAGTGCACTTGCGAGGAACCCACTACGCTATGAATCATTGTAATTTTTGAGAAGTAGGGCAGCAGGCACTGTGCCATTTTTCGTCATTCTACGGAGAACAGTGGTACCTGCTAAATGCATGTAAGGCATTATGCGCACTTTGTTGATGCTGTGCCTGATGACGATGAAGAATTATGACCGAGCTCTTTGTAATGGGATGGATGCAATCAACAACCTACTCGTTGCGCAATTCGCAATTCGCAATGCGCAATTCGCATTGTATGACGCCTGGTTACAGAATTCGCATAGTGCGACGCTTGGTGCTTATTTTACTCTTCTACCACGCTATATTGCATATGCTAATGTGGTTCTTTCCCGACATGAAGCCTGTATAGGACCCTTTTGCAAAGCAGTTTCAAGCACCGGCATGGCTCAGAGGTTGAATACTGGGCTCCCACGCAGAGGGCCCAGGTTCGAACCTCGTTCCAACCTGGAATTTTTACAGCGAAAGCTGTTATGAGATCATTTTTACCGGCCGTTTTTGGCGCCGTAGTTGTCCGCCGCCGCCGCCGCCGGTGTCCGTAACCAGTATCGCTCGAAATAAAAAAAACGAATCAAGAAAAAAAATTCCAGGTGGGAACACGTTTGGAGCACCAAACGTCGCACTACGCGAGTTCTGTAACCAGGCGTCACACAATGCGAATTGCGCAACGTGTAGGTTGTTGATTTCTTCCAACCCATTACAAAGGGTTCTGTCATAATTCTTCATCGTCATCAGGCACAGCATCAACAAAGTGCGCATAATGCCTTACATGCATTTAGCAGTGCCACGGTTCTCCGTAGAATGACGAAAAATGGCACAGTGTCTGCTGCCATACTTCTCAAAAATTACAATAATTCACAGCGTAGTGGATTCCTCGCAACTGCACTTGTATTGTTGTCAAGGAAGCCCATAAGCGCATGATCCATTTCCTCGGGGTCTCAGTAAAATTACAATAATTTATAGCGTAGTGGGTTCCTCGCAAGTGCACTTGTATTGGTTGCCAGGGAAGCCCATAAGCGCATGACGCATTTCCTCGGGGTCTGAGTAAAATTACAGTGATTTAGAGCGTAGTGGGTTCCTCGCAAGTGCACTTGTATTGGTTGCCAAGGATGCCCATAAGCGCATGATCCATATCCTCGGGGTCTCAGTAAAGTTCTTCTTCGCCCCCCCCCCCATCTCTCTTCCACGTCAACGTATGTTATACAGCATGACGGGAGAGGGAAATAGCGACCGGGCGTCAGCCAATCCAAATCACATAACTGGTGGGCCGTTTAAAGCTTCCAACCTATTACAAAGGACTCAACCATAATTCTTCATTGTCATCAGTCGTCTCTTCAACAAAGTGCACATAATGCCTTACTGACGTGTAGCTGGTGCCTCGCTTCTCCGCAGAATGACGAATAATGGCTTAGTAGGTGCTTCCCAACTTGTCAAAAATTGTTATTTACGGCGTAGTGGTTACGTTTCCAGTGTGCTGGTATTGTTGCACCAAAAGAGCTTATAGCGGGCTCTAGCAACGCCGCTCTTTCTGCTTTCGCTGTGACTGTTCTGCGGTTTCAGCGCAGGCCTGGCGTTTTCTTCTTATTTCGTTTTTTTTTTTATTTCGAGCGATACTGGTTAGGGACACCGGCGGCGGCGGCGGCGGACAACTACGGCGCCAAAAACGGCCGGTGAAATGATCTCATGACAGCTTTCTCTGTAAAAGCATCGTCCCGGTGCTTGTGAAAGAACAAAGAAGATAAAAAGAAACAAGTGCATACACAAATAAATTACAATAACAAAGACAAAAATAGAGTCCCCAGGTTCCCTAACGCGCAAAAAACGGCTTAAGGCACACGACATGGACGACTTCAGGTCGTGCGCGGCGTCGCTGGGAGTTCGTAATGCCATCCGGGATCACCTCGTAGTCAACAGCGCCGAGGCGTCTAAGAACCTTGTATGGCTCGAAGTATCGCCGAAGGAGTGTTTCGCTAAGCCCACGGCGGCGTATCGGCGTCCAGACCCAAACACGGTCGCCGGGCTGGTATTCCACGAAGCGTCGTCGAAGATTGTAGCGACGGCTGTCGGTGTGCTGCTGGGTCTTGATGCGCAGGCGGGCAAGCTGTCGAGCTTACATTGTAAATAAGCGGCGGCGTCGAGATTGTCTTCGTCGGTGACGTTGGGTAGCATGGCGTCGCCGGGCTCCTTCCCTAGACCAACTTGTACGGTGTCATCTGCGTCGTTTCTTGAACGGCCGTGTTGTATGCGAAGGTCACATACGGAAGGATGGTATCCCACGTCTTGTGTTCGACGTCGACATACATGGCCAGCATGTCGGCGATGGTCTTGTTTAGCCACTCGGTGAGGCCATTTGCCTGTGGGTGGTACGCTGTGGTCGGGCGGTGGCTTGTTTGGCTGTATCTCAGTATTGGCTGAGTTAGGTCAGCGGTAAACGCCGTACCACTGTCGGTGATGAGGTCCTCTGGGGTGCCATGACGCAGGACGATGTTCTCAACGAAGAACTTCGCTACCTCGGCGGCACTGCCTCTAGGCAGGGCCCTTGTCTCGGCGTAGCGAGTGAGGTAGTCGGTAGCTACGACGATCCATTTGTTTCCGGTATTGGACGTCGGAAACGGCCCCAGTAAGTCCATCCCGATTTGCTGGAACGGCCGTCGAGGTGGCTCGATAGGCTGCAGAAGTCCGGCTCGCCTAGTGGGCGGTGTCTTGCGTCGCTGACAGTCCCGGCAGGTCTTTACGTAACGAGTGACGTCGGCGGAAAGGCGCGGCCAGTAGTACTTCTCCTGTATTCTTGCTAGCGTGCGAGAACTATCCAGGTGTGCAGACGTCGGGTCGTCGTGCAGAGCCTGGAGGACCTCTGGCCGCAATATCGAGGGTACCACGAGAAGGCAATAGGCTCGAAGCGGTGAGACTTTCTTCTTTAGGAGAACACCGTTGCGTAAGAAAAACGACGTCAGTCCCCGCGTGAATACCTTCGGAACAACGGTGGTCCTGCTCTCGAGGTATTCCATAAGGCCCCTGAGTTCTGGGTCCGCTCGCTGTCGTTCGGCGAAGTCGTCGGCACTTATGGTTCCCAAGGAGGTGTGTCCTCCTTGTCGTCCTGCGGCAGTGGGTCGACGGGGGCGCGAGGCAGGCAGTCAGCATCGGAGCGTTTTTTCCGGACTTGTAAACGACGGCAGTGTCGAATTCCTGAAGTCGTAGGCTCCATCGTGCGAGGCGACCTGAAGGATCCTTCAAGTTAGCTAGCCAACACAATTCGTGGTGGTCGCTCACAACCTTGAAGGGCCTGCCGTAGAGGTAGGGGCGAAACTTGGATGTAGCCCAGATGATCGCCAGGCACTCCTTTTCTGTTGTGGAATAGTTCGTTTCCGCCTTTGATAGCGGTCGGCTAGCATAACTGATGACCCTTTCCTGCCCATCAGTCTTCTGCACAAGGACGGCGCCGAGTCCTAGGCTGCTTGCGTCGGCGTGGATTTCCTTATCGGCGTATTCGTCGAAATGCGCTAGTATCGGAGGCATCTGAAGGCGTCGTTTCAGTTCTTCAAATGCTTCGAATTGCGCCGTTTCCCACTTGAATGGCACGTCTGTCTTCGTGAGGTGAGTTAGCGGTTCGGCTATTCGTGAAAATTCCTTGACGAAGTGCCTGTAGTAGGCGCACAAGCCGAGAAATCGGCGCACGGCTTTCGTGTCGGTGGGTGGCGGGAAGGCAGCGATGGCAGCTGTTTTCCACGGGTCTGGGCGAACACCACCCTTGCTGATCACGTGGCCCAAAAACGGTAGCTCCTCGCATGCAAAGCGGCACTTTTCAGGCTTCAAGGTGAGGCCAGAGGTCTTGATTGCTTGGAGTACAGCGTCAAGGCGCCGGAGGTGTTCGTCGAAGCTTTAGGCAAACACAATGACGTCGTCCAAGTACACAAGGCAAGTCTGCCACTTCAATCCAGCCAGCACGGTGTCCATAACGCGCTGGAACGTCGCAGGTACCGAGCAAAGACCAAAGGGCATGACCTTGAATTCCAAGAGGCCGTCCGGTGTTATAAAGGCAGTCTTCTCTCGGTGTCTTTTGTCGACTTCGATTTGCCAGTAGCCGGTCTTGAGGTCCATCGACGAAAAGTACCTCGCGTTGTAGAGACGATCCATGGTGTCGTCTATCCGTGTGAGAGGGTAGACGTCCTTCTTCGTGATTTTGTTTAGGAGGCGATAATCGACGCAGAAGCGTAGGGTTCCGTCCTTCTTCTTCAATAACACCACGGGTGACGCCCATGGACTCTTCGACGGCTGGATGATGTCGTCGCGTAGCATTTCGTCGACTTGTTTCTTTATGGATTCGCGTTCTCATGTCGAAACTTTGTACGGGCTCTGCCGGAGTGGCCTGGCTTTTTCCTCTGTTATGATGCGATGTTTTGCGACTGGGGTTTGGCGGCTTCTTGACGATGACGAAAAGCGGTCCTTGTATTTCAAGAGCGGGGTTTCGAGCTGTTTTTGTTTATGCTTCAGAAGGCTAGGATTGACGTCGAAAGCTGGTTGAGGAGCTTGGTTCGTCGGTGTGGGCTCAGAATAATCGGCGATGGCGAAAGCATCGGTGGCTGCCACAATTTCTTCGATGTAGACGGCCGTCGTGCCCTTGTTTACGTGGGTATACTCGTTGCTAAAGTTTGTGAGCATCACTGTTGCTTTGCCTGCCCGCAACTCTGCTATTCCTCTTGCGACGCAAATCTCGCGGGTAATCAACTAGTGCTGGTCGCCTTCAACGACGCCTTCCAGGTCTGCTACTTTCTGAGTGCCGACGGAAATGATGACGCTGGAGCGAGGGGGAATGGTGACCTGGTCTTCCAGCACATTCAAGGCATGCTTCCCTGGCGGCAGTGTACGGCGGTAATGCTTTTTCTGTAGATGATGTTATCGACTTGGATCTGAGGTCGATGACTGCACCATGAACGCCTAAGAAGTCTATACCAAGGATGACATCCCTAGAGCAATTTTGTAGGATTACAAAGCTCGCAGGATACGTCCAGTTATTGATGGTGACTCTCGCCGTGCCGACACCAATCGGCATTATCAGGTGGCCTCCAGCTGTCCGGATTTCGGGTCCACGCCAAGCGGTCTTTACTTTCTTCATCTTCGTGGCGAATGGTCCACTGAAGACAGAATAGTCGGCTCCGGTGTCGACGAGAGCTGTGGCGCTGTGGCCGTCGATAAGAACGTCGAGGTCGCTAGTTTGTCGTCTTGCGTTGCGGTTGGGTCGCGGCGTCGGATCACGGCTGCGTCGACTTCTTGCGGTGCTTCCATGCTGCATCATCAGGTCCTCTTCGTTCCGCTAGGTTTCGTCGGTAGGGCTCCGTCTGCTTCGCGTCGTGTTCTGCAGGTCTTGTCGCGTTGTCATCGTCGGCGGCCGCGGAGGATCTTCGGCATTTCTTCGTACAGCAACC
The DNA here is from genome assembly GCF_013339695.2 of Rhipicephalus sanguineus. Lineage (NCBI taxonomy): Eukaryota > Metazoa > Arthropoda > Arachnida > Ixodida > Ixodidae > Rhipicephalus > Rhipicephalus sanguineus. The sequence goes on along the minus strand of NC_051182.1, from coordinate 77,037,830 downwards.
CCACCTCCATCGGTTGCTGCCCTTAGTTTTCCAGATAAGGGCTAGGCGACCGGCCCCTGTTTGGGCCAGTGTACTGCCGGCGCTGCGGTGACATGTAGCGGCCGAGCGACGGCGAGCGGGAAGGTCGTCGTTCTTGCCACTGTGTTCCGCTGAGGTAGTCGTCGATGTCGAGAAGCTGTTCACCTGGCTGCGGGCGCGGCGCGTTAACGGCGAATCCGCGTAGCCCCATCTGTCGGTACTGGCATCGGCGGTATGTGTGGCCGGCTTCCCCGCAGGGATAGCAGAGCGGTCGGTTGTCAGGGGCACGCCAAACGTCGGTCTTTCCGGGGGCGCAGCGTTGTCCTGTCGGCGGGCGGTATGGCGTCGGTGGTGGTGGCTGCGGTGCCTGGCGGCGGAACTGCTGCGGCAGCGCGGCGCCTTCTCGTGGGCGAGGAGGGGGAGCGTTGCGTCGGGCTGTAGCAGCATAGCTCATGGCTTCCGGCTGAGCCAGCGGTGCTTCGGGAATTCCAAGCAATTGCCGGAGTTCCTCGCGCACAACATCGGCGATTGAATCCACTTGATGCTGCGGCGAAGATAACAGTTTGTGCAGCTCCCCGCACAATCGCTCTGATGGTGTCACGCGGGTCATCAGACTGCAGCGCCTGAACCTCCCCGTAGGTCGTCGTAGGAATGCGGTGGTTGTACTGCCTAGTGCGGATTTCTAGTGCCTTTTCGATTGTGGTGGCCTCCGAAACGAATTCCAAGACCGTCTTCTGCGGGTTGCGCACAAGTCCGGCGAAGAGTTCTTCCTTCACTCCCCGCATCAGGAAGCGAACTTTCTTTTCTTCGGGCATGGCTGGATCGGCATGGCGGCATAGGTGAGTCATTTCTTCGGTGTACAGTCCGACGTTCTCATTGGGGAGCTGTACACGAGTCTCGAGAAGGGTTTCAGCCCTTTCTTTCCGGATGACGCTCGTGAAGGTGTTGAGAAATCCGGTGCGGAAGAGGTCCCATGATGTTAGCGTAGACTCTCGATTCTCGAACCAGGTTTTTGCGCCATCTTCAAGGGCGAAGTAGACATGGCGTAGCTTTTCGTCGCAGTCCGAGTTGTTGAACGTGGAGACCCGGTCGTATGCCTCCAGCCAGCTTTCTGGATCCTCGCATGGTGATCCGCGGAATTTCGGCAGCTCCCTCGGTTGATGCATGACGACCGTTGCAGGCGCCACAGCGGCTGTCATTGTGGCTGTTGTCTTCTTTGTTGTGATCCTGGTCTTGTCCGGTAGGGGTCCGTAATAGGGGGCTAGTCCTTCCAGTCTGCGGCTGGCTCGACTGTCGCTGATGGTGTCGGTGTCTTCTTCACGACGTGGGCTGGGTTCAAGGCTTGACGGGGGCGTCCGGAACATGAACGAGCAGCACCTTCACCAGATGTCACGTGGTCGTGACGTCGACGAAGACAGCAGTCGGCGTTTTCAAAATGAAACTGTTTATTTGGCCGAACTTGTCGCCGGGAAACGGAAAGTTAATTTACAGCAATAGACACAGTAGGCACTGATAGCGGCGAACAAAGCGTCGACCGTCGATCAACTGACAAGCGGTCAAGTGCGTCGGCATTTATACAGGCGCTATCGAACTTTCCAGCAATATCGCTGGTGGCGGCGTTATCTCTCGACAAAGCTGGAACATTCGCGTGCGGGGTGATTTCTTAACAAAACGATCTACTACAATCGCGAAGCTTCTCGAACACTGCGTCGCGGACAGCGTTTAGCGTTGATAACCGTCCCTGCCGGTCAAACCCGAATACATCAAAACAAGACAAGAAGTGGGCGTGGCAATATGATTGCGCTGCTATGGATGAGAAAACGAGAAAACAATACATAGAAAGAGAACTATAGAAGGAATGAAAGAAAGAAAGAACAATAAACAGAGAGAGAGAGAGAAAGAATTAAAGACAAAGTGACACAAACAAAGATAGAGAAAGAACGAGATAGAAAGAGAAAGAAAGAAAGCATAGCATGGCCATACTATGGTATAGAAAGGTGGTAGGAAAAGAAAATTATGACGTGGAGGAGGGAAAGGAGGACGGGAGAGTGAAACGTATTGTGTGTGTCATGTATACTGTAGTATAGCAAGGGGTGGTAAATTGAAGTAACTTTGAGGATGAGGGCAAGCTGGAAACGATGACTTCACCTGGCCATCGTATGATTTTTATGGGGGTAAAAGCGTGCGAGCGCAGCCGATGAACGCGTGCCACGCGCAAATAAGTTCAGCCCGGTTATCGTAGCGCGAAAGGCCAAATGGTTGTAGGGTAGGAGTTCCGAAGGGGCGCCTGCGTGGTTCCGGCAGAATATGCCCATTGCTCGACCAGGCACGGGCGCGCGCTTAATCTTTAGAGAGATCAGCAGACAGCTCATACCTTTTCGCGCGCTCTTATCATTGCATGCTTTGCGATGAAGTGATATCAGGAAGGTCACTTCGCTTGTTGTTTTTATTACTTTTCTCTGTCTTCGCTCGCACTCCTTTATCATTTAACCCGGTGTAACTCAACTAACACCATCAGGCAGCGACGTTTTGTTGAGTTACGCCGTGTTAAATGATAAAGGAGGTAGGTGCTAGCCTTACTGAGCATAATATTCCGACTTGCTGCTATCGCATTCATTGCTTCACTGTTGCGGCGAAACTGTGACTTTTTTATGCACATTTTGCTATTCCACGCACTTGGGGTGATTGCTTTGAGTGTTTGACATTGGCTGAAGAATGTAGTAATAATAATAATATTTGGGGTATAACGACCCAAAACCACAATATGATTATGAGCGACGCCGTAATGAAGCGCTTCGGAAATTTCGACCACCCGAGGTTCTTTAACGTGCACCTAAATCGAAGTACACGGGCCTCAAACATTTTCGCCTCCATCGAAAATGCAACCGCAGCGGCCGGGATTTGATCCTGGATGAACAATGCGTCATGCCCTTTGATTTTCGGCGACCGGTGCAGGGGAACGGAGGTACGCTAACAGAAGATCGGTGCAGAGGGCGCGCTCGAGTGCGACTCCTGAACGCCTGTCACTTAGGAATTTTCCTAAGCTCATAACTTCAAGTATCACGCTACACTTCGATCAATGCTGTAATTAGGTAATACATGGTAATTATGACATTGATATTTTACTACCCAATCTTCGCGATGTACTATCGTTGAGGGGAACAAAGAAACTCTTTCTATATGTAAAGATCGTTATTCCATCCACTATTTCCGGAACGTAAATATGTTATGGTATTTTCATGTTATGGCGTGATACCCGGCATTTCAAATATATTGATGCCCATTTTTTTGTCACCACTACTCGAATACGCCTTTGTGGTGTCTCCTAAGACGCCTATCTATGAGTTCGAGTACCCAGATAGTTGTGGCGCCCGTTTGGTCATTCGTAATTCGAAAAAGAACTAGACTACAACGAACATCGAGCGAACTAAGCTGAAGTATCCTGGAAAAAATTTCACCATCTCCCACTAAAGGGAACCATGTTGGGATGAGAAGCAGCGCATGGGTCGACTTAAAGCTCTGTTCATCACGGGCACCTTGCCAGATGTTAACGCATCCTTGCAAGTGAAGAACACTATGAATTCACTGCAGTTGCTGTTGCAGTTACTCGTCCAGAACTCTTGTTGGAGCACGCCACGCGGGTTCATCGCGCGTCAGCACAATCTCGTTCCCCGCCGCCATCGCATGATTGCTGAGAGAGTGTAAAGGGAAGAAGGCACAGCGTCTTACCGAGCCCCTACACAGGCCCAAACGAATTAGCGCATGCCAGCACACATGGTTTTGTCTGCGTTACGCAAAGCTAGGACAGCATACGGCAGCCCGGGCCCCTGAAGTGGTCTGCACGTATCATCATCAAGGCGGTCGAAGAACAAGAGGAATCCTTGGCGCAACCGCGCGCACAGATGGCTATGCTAAGTGCTAGAAAGCGGATGGTCGCCAATGGAACTACGGACAAAGCCCAGCGCAAAAGCTGCTTTGAATCTAAAACAAGCAATGTTTTGCAACTAAAGTTTTCTCGTTTTCCGGTAATGGAAGTGACATTAATAGAAGTATATACTGATGTATCTACACCACCCACTGCAGCGATTTGAAAACATTGTGGGATGATGAAGACCAAGTCATTCTTTGTGGTACAGATATTGATCGTCTCTGTGTTTTTCTGAACCTTTCTCTGATGTGGGGTCAATCAACCCGTACATTTCGGTGATAGATTTACAACCTCATGTGGCGCCGTCCGCTTCCGGTTCTACCGCAGACATTGCTTCGAGGAAGAGAACAAACATATCTAGGGAGAGCGATGACACTGAGCTGTACTCCGCATCAGGCGAAGAGGCCTCGGAAAAAGGTTTCCAACCCGTCCTGTACCGCGAGGCCAAACGTCGGATCATCAACGCATCTTCGGTGTCAAGTACGGCCACCGTGAAAACAGTGCCTCAGAGATGGCCTCATTCCATCCTGTTTGTGCCGCAGAACGCTACCGACAGTCTACGCGTTCTGAACACGCAAGGGATCCCCTTGTCTCTTGACAACACTGCGAAACGAGATCAAAAATGTATGGCCAGGAGAAACATCCTGGTAGTCGATTTGATGAATCCAAGTGTGCTGAGCACGCTGCAGCAAGTAACGCAACAGGGAAACATCGCAGTCAGGTCCATCAGAGCTACCACAGAAGGAGTGATTTACGACATTGATGCTGAAATCCTAACGCAGACCTTCCAGTGCCTGTAAAACCAGCGAGTCACGACAACGCCTTTGTGAAAGTAGGCCGCCTTGGTAATACACGGTGTGCGAGAGTAACGTTCAAAGGTGACTCTCTCTCCTCCTACGTGAAGGTTGGCCACTTTCTTCACCAGGTTCGACTCTTTATTCCTAATCCTATACAATGCTTCAACTGCCAGAAAATTGGTCACGTGAAGGGTGTTTGCAGGAGCTCCGCAGTGTGCCCCCGGTGCGCAGAACCGCACTCGGAAGACAACTGTAGCGAAACCATACTGCAGTGTCGTAAATGTCAAGGTGCTCACAGCGCTTCTTCGAAAGACTGTCCGCGTATAAAGAAAGAGATTACTGTTCTTTAGCAAATGGTGCGAGACAGCTCAACACACAAAAAAGCCGCCGAGAAAGTCCCGCGAAGACCACGTCGCCATCGAAGGTCTTCACGACGGACAACGTGAGCTTCAGGAAGTAGGTCGACCCATACGTGAACACTGCCAGCTGCAGTTTCCGGCACGGCAAACGCAGAACGTTGGAGAGTAGAAAATGGGCAGATCTCTCTCTAGAAAGTATGGCCGCCACTTACGCGCACGGGGCGTGTGGAAGAACGACAGCAGAAGCCGCCTCCACCAGAGCAAGCTGCTACAACAGAGGACTTCAAAAATACCCAGCAGCAAGTGATAGCTTTTCTGCGGCCCTTAGTTACTGCCATTCGCGTGTTGTTAAGTGACATGCATACAACATCAGCCAGAAGTGCACTCCAAGTACTGGACGCTCTGAGTCCAGTACTGGCAGCCCTCCAGTAGATATTGGCTCACTAGCCCCTGTCTTTCAGAGCGATTTTCTAGTGGAATGCCCGCGGACTGAGATGACGCATCGTCGATTTACATCGGTTCGTGCACACCAATATGTTTCCCATCATGGTCATCTGCGAGACAAACTTGCCGAACGCAGTCGGACTATCTCGATATTATGAACCATTCACGCCTTCTACAACGGCTGAAAACAGGAAGGTTCTGATGTTTATTCGCCGCGACCTCACCTACATTCATCAACCGGTGTCACC
>NC_051182.1:76986026-77031936 GCF_013339695.2 Rhipicephalus sanguineus | reverse complement strand
TGAACGGCCGTGGTGTATGCGAAGTACATACGGAAGGATGGCATACCACGTCTTGTGTTCGACGTCGACATACATGGCCAGCATGTCAATAATAATAATAATAAATATCTGGGTTTAACGTCCCCAAAACAACGCTAGGATGATGAGAGACGCCGTAGTGGAGGGCTCCGGAAATTTCGACCACCTGGGGTTCTTAACGTGCGCTAAATCTAAGTACACGGGCCTCAAACATTTTCGCCTCCATGGCCAGCATGTCGGCGATGGTCTTGTTTAGCCGCTCGGTGAGGCCATTTGCCTGTGGGTGGTACGCTGTGGTCCGGCGGTGGCTTGTTTGGCTGCATCTCAGTATTGGCTGAGTTAGGTCAGCGGTAAACGCCGTACCTCTGTCGGTGATGAGGTCCTCTGGGGCGCCATGACGCAGGACGATGTTCTCAACGAAGAACTTCGCTACCTCGGCTGCACTGCCTCTAGGCAGGGCCCTTGTCTCGGCGTAGCGGGTGAGGTAGTCGGTAGCTACGACGATCCATTTGTTTCCGGTATTGGACGTCGGAAACGGCCCCAGTAAGTCCATCCCGATTTGCTGGAACGGCCGTCGAGGTGGCTCGATAGGCTACAGAAGTCCGGCTGGCCTAGTGGGCGGTGTCTTGCGTCGCTGACAGTCCCGGCAGGTCTTTACGTAACGAGTGACGTCGGCGGAAAGGAGGGGCCAGTAGTACTTCTTCTGTATTCTTGCTAGCGTGCGAGAACTACCCAGGTGTCCAGACGTCGGGTCGTCGTGCAGAGCCTGGAGGACCTCTGGCCACAATATCGAGGGTACGACGAGAAGGCCATAGGCTCGAAGCGGTGAGACGTTCTTCTTTAGGAGAACACCGTTGCGCAAGAAAAACGACGTCATTCCCCGCGTGAACTCCTTCAGAACAATGGTGGTCCTGCCCTCGAGGTATTCCATAAGGCCCCTGAGTTCTGGGTCCGCTCGCTGTCGCTCGGCGAAGAAGTCGGCACTTATGGTTCCCAAGAAGGAGTCGTCCTCCTTGTCCTCCTGCGGCGGTGGCTCGACGGGGGCGCGAGGCAGGCAGTCAGCGTCGGAGCGTTTTTTCCGGACTTGTAAACGACGGTAGTGTCGAATTCCTGAAGTCGTAGGCTCCACCGTGCGAGGCGACCTGAAGGATCCTTCAAGTTAGCTAGCCAACACAATTCGTGGTGGTCGCTCACAACCTTGAAGGGCCTGCCGTAGAGGTAGGGGCGAAACTTGGATGTAGCCCAGATGATCGCTAGGCACTCCTTTTCTGTTGTGGAATAGTTCGTTTCCGCCTTTGATAGCGACCGGCTAGCATAACTGATGACCCTTTCTTTGCCAATCAGTCTTCTGCACAAGGACGGCGCCGAGTCCTAGGCTGCTTGCGTCGGTGTGGATTTCCGTATCGGCGTATTCGTCGAAATGCGCTAGTATCGGAGGCATCTGAAGGCGTCGTTTCAGTTCTTCAAATGCTTCGAATTGCGCCGTTTGCCACTTGAATGACACGTCTGTCTTCGTGAGGTGAGTTAGCGGTTCGGCGATTCGTGAAAATTCCTTGACGAAGTGCCCTGTAGTAGGCGCAGAAGCCGAGAAATCGGCGCACGGCTTTCGTGTCGGTGGGTGGCGGGAAGGCAGCGATGGCAGCTGTTTTCCGCGGGTTTGGGCGAACACCACCCTTGCTGATCACGTGACCCAAAAACAGTAGCTCCTCGCATGCAAAGCGGCACTTTTCAGGCTTCAAGGTGAGGCCAGAGGTCTTGATTGCTTGGAGTACAGCGTCAAGGCGCCGTAGGTGTTCGTCGAAGCTTTAGGCAAACACAATGACGTCGTCCAAATACACAAGGCAATCCAGCCAGCACTTCAATCCAGCCAGCACGGTGTCCATAACGCGCTGGAACGTCGCAGGTGCCGAGCAAAGACCAAAGGGCATGACCTTGAATTCCAAGCGGCCGTCTGGTGTTATAAAGGCAGTCTTCTCTCGGTCTCTCACGTCGACTTCGATTTGCCAGTAGGCGGTCTTGAGGTCCATCGACGAAAAGTACCTCGCGTTGTAGAGACCATCCAGGGTGTCGTCTATCCGTGGGAGAGGGTAGACGTCCTTCTTCGTGATTTTGTTTAGGCGGTGATAATCGACGCAGAAGCGTAGGGTTCCGTCCGTCTTCTTCACTAACACCACGGGTGACGCCCATGGACTCTTCGATGGCTGGATGATGTCGTCGCGTAGCATTTCGTCGACTTGTTTCTTTATGGATTCGCGTTCTCACGTCGAAACTCTGTACGGGCTCTGCCGGAGTGGCCTGGCTTTTTCCTCTGTTATGATGCGATGTTTTGCGACTGGGGTCTGGTGGATTCTTGACGATGACGAAAAGCAGTCCTTGTATTTCAAGAGCGGGGTTTCGAGCTGCTTTTGTTTATGCTTCAGAAGGCTAGGATTGACGTCGAAAGCTGGTTGAGGAGCTTGGTTCGTCGGTGTGGGCTCAGAAGAATCGGCGATGGCGAAAGCATTGGTGGCTGCCACAATGTCTTCGATGTAGGCGACCGTCGTGCCTTTATTTACGTGGGTATACTCGTTGCTAAAGTTTGTGAGCATCACTGTTGCTTTGCCTGCCGCAACTCTGCTATTCCTCTTGCGACGCAAATCTCGCGGTTAATGAACTAGTGCTGGTCGCCTTCAACGACGCCTTCCAGGTCTGCTACTTTCTGAGTGCCGACGGAAATGATGACGCTGGAGCGAGGGCGAATGGTGACCTGGTCTTCCAGCACACTCAAGGCATGCTTCCCTGGCGGCGTGTACGGCGGTAATGCTTTTTCTGTAGATGATGGTATCGACTGGATCTGAGGTCGATGACTGCACCATGAAGGCTAGAAGTCCTATACCAAGGATGACATGCCCTAAGCAGCTACTTTTGTAGGATACAAAGCTCGCAGTATACGTCCGGTTATTGATGTTGACTCTCGCCTTGCAGACACCAATCGGCATTATCAGGTGGCCTCCTGCGGTCCGGATTTCGGGTGCACGCCAAGCGGTTCTTACTTTTTCAGCTTCGTGGTGAATTGTCCCACTGAAGACAGAATAGTCGGCTCCGGTGTCGACGAGAGCTGTGACGCTGTTGCCGTCGATAAGAACGTCGAGCTCGCTAGTTTGTCGTCCTGCGTTGCGGTTGGTCGCGGCGTCGGATCACGGCTGCGTCGACTTCTTGCGGTGCTTCCCTGAGCTGCAATCATCAGTTTTCTTTCTTCCGCGAGTTTCGTCAGGCAGGGCTCCGTCTTGCTACGCGTCGTGTTCTGCAGGTCTTGTCGCGTTGTCATCGTCGGCGGCCGCGGAGGATCTTCGGCATTATTCGTACAGCAACCCCACCTCCATCGTTGCTGCCCTAGTTTTCCGGATAAGGGCTAGGCGACCGGCCCCTGTTTGGGCCAGTGTACTGCCGGCGCTGCGGTGACATGTAGCGGCCGAGCGACGGCGAGCCACTGTGTTCCGCTGAGGTAGTCGTCGAGGTCGCGAAGCTGTTCACCTGGCTGCGGGCGCGGCGCGTTAACGGCGAATCCGCGTAGCCCCATCTGTCGGTACTGGCATCGGCGGTATGTGTGGCCGGCTTCCCCGCGGGATAGCAGAGCGGTCGGTTGTCAGGGGCACGCCAAACGTCGGTCTTTCCGGGGGATCAAGCGTTGTCCTGTCGGCGGGCGGTATGGCGTCGGTGGTGGTGGCGGCGGTGCCTGGCGGCGGAACTGCTGCGGCAGCGCGGCGCCTTCACGTGGGCGAGGAGGGGGAGCGTTGCGTCGGGCTGCAGCAGCATAGCTCATGGCCTTCCGGCTGAGTCCTGCTGGTTGCTTCGGGAATTCCAAGCGCATTGCCGGACTTCCTCAGCGCACAACGTCGGCGATTTTGGGGGGAAACCACTTGATGCTGCAGCGAAGGGGTAACAGTTTGCGCAGCTCCCCGCACAATCGCCCTCTGATGGTTGTCACGCGGGTCATCAGACTGCAGCGCCTGAACCTCCCCGTTAGGTCCGTTCGTAGGAATGCGGCGGTTGTACTGCCTAGTGCGGATTTCTAGTGCCTTTTCGATTGTGGTGGCCTCCGCAAACGAATTCAAGACCGTCTTCTGCGGTTGCGCCACAAGTCCGGCGAAGAGTTCTTCCTTCACTCCCCGCATCAGGAAGCGAACTTTGCTATTCTTCGGGCATGGCTGGATCGGCATGGCGGAATAGGTGTGTCACGTGGTCGTGACGTCGACGAAGACAGCAGTCGGCGTTTGCAGGATGAAACTGTTTATTTGGCCGAACTTGTGGCCGGAAAATGAGAACTAGAGCTACAGCAATACACGCTGTACAATGATAGCGGCGAACAGGGCGTCGTCCGTCGATCAACTGACAAGCGGTCAATCGCGTCGGCTTTTATACAGGCGGTATCGAACTTTCCAGCAATATCGCTGGCGGCGGCGTTATCTCTAGACAAAGCTGGAACATTCGCGTGCAGGGCGCAATCTTAACAGAACGATCTACTATAGACGTGAAGCTTCTCCAACAATGCTTCGCGGACAGCGTCGAGCGTGATAACCGGTCCCTTGCCGGTCAAACCCGAATACATCAAAACAAGACAAGAAGTGGGCGTGGCATTGCCCCCCTCTGAAAAAGCATCGTCCCGATGCTTGTGAAAGAACATAGAAGAGAGAAAAAAAAACAAGTGCATACAAAAATAAATTACAATAACAAAGGAAGAAAAAATAGAGTCCCCAGGTTCGCTAACGCGCAAAAAACGGCTTAAGGCGCACGACATGGACGACTTCAGGTCGTGCGCGGCGTCGCTGGGAGTTCGTAATGCCGTCCGGGATCACCTCGTAGTCAAGAGCGCCGAGGCGTCGAAGAACCTTGTATGGCCCGAAGTATCGCCGAAGGAGTTTTTCGCTAAGCCCACGTCGGCGTATCGGCGTCCAGACCCAAACGCGGTCGCCGGGCTGGTATTCCGCGAAGCGTCGTCGAAGATTGTAGCGACGGCTGTCGGTGTGCTGCTGGGTCTTGATGCGCAGGCGGGCGAGCTGTCGAGCTTCTTCGGCACGTTGTAAGTAAGCGGCGGCATCGAGGATTTTCTTCGTCGGTGACGTTGGGTAGCATGGCGTCGAGCGTCGTCGCCGGGCTCCTTCCGTAGACCAACTTGTACGGCGTCATCTGCGTCGTTTCTTGGACGGCCGTGTTGTATGCGAAGGTCACATACGGAAGGATGGCATCCCACGTCTTGTGTTCGACGTCGACATACATGGCCAACATGTCGGCGATGGTCTTGTTTAGCCGCTCGGTCAGGCCATTTGTCTGTGGGTGGTACGCTGTGGTCCGGCGGTGGCTTGTTTGGCTGTATCTCAGTATTGCCTGAGTTAGGTCAGCAGTAAACGCCGTACCTCTGTCGGTGATGAGAACTTCTGGGGCGCCATGACGCAGGACGATGTTCTCAACGAAGAACTTCGCTACCTCGGCGGCACTGCCTCTAGGCAGGGCCCTCGTCTCGGCGTAGCGGGTGAGGTAGTCTGTAGCTACGACGATCCATTTGTTTCCGGTATTGGACGTCGGGAACGGCCCCAGTAAGTCCATCCCGATTTGCTGGAACGGCCGTCGAGGTGGCTCGATAGGCTGCAGAAGTCCGGCTGGCCTAGTGGGCGGTGTCTTGCGTCGCTGACAGTCCCGGCAGGTCTTCACGTAACGAGTGACGTCGGCGGAAAGGCGCGGCCAGTAGTACTTCTCCTGTATTCTTGCTAGCGTGCGAGAAACACCCAGGTGTCCAGCCGTCGGGTCGTCGTGCAGAGCCTGGAGGACCTCTGGCCGCAATGTCGAGGGTACCACGAGAAGGCAATCGGCTCGAAGCGGTGAGAAGTTCTTCTTTAGGAGAACACCGTTGCGCAAGAAAAATGACGCCAGTCCCCGCGTGAATACCTTCGGAACAACGGTGGTCCTGCCCTCGAGGTATTCCACAAGGCCCCTGAGTTCTGGATCCGTTCGCTGTCGTTCGGCGAAGTCGTCGGCACTTATGATTCCCAAGAAGGAGTCGTCCTCCTTGTCGTCCTGCGGCGGTGGGTCGACGGGGGCGCGAGACAGGCAGTCAGCGTCGGAGTGTTTCCTTCCGGACTTGTAAACGACGGTAATGTCGAATTCTTGAAGTCGTAGGCTCCACCGTGCGAGGCGACCTGAAGGGTCCTTCAAGTTAGCTAGCCAACACAATGCGTGGTGGTCGCTCACAACTTTGAAGGGCCTGCCGTAGAGGTAGGGGCGAAACTTGGATGCAGCCCAGATGATCGCTAGGCACTCCTTTTCTGTTGTGGAATAGTTCGTTTCTGCCTTTGATAGCGACCGGCTAGCATAACTGATGACCCTTTCCTGCCCGTCAGTCTTCTGCACAAGGACGGCGCCGAGTCCTACGCTGCTTGCGTCGGTGTGGATTTCCGTATCGGCGTATTCGTCGAAATGTGCTAGTATCGGAGGCATCTGAAGGCGTCGTTTCAGTTCTTCAAATGCTTCGATTTGCGCCGTTTCCCACTTGAATGGCACGTCGGTCTTCGTGAGGTGAGTTAGCGGTTCGGCGATTCGTGAAAATTCCTTGACAAAGCGCCTGTAGTAGGCGCACAAGCCGAGAAAACGGCGCACGGCTTTCGTGTCGGTGGGGGGCGGGAAGGCAGCGATGGCAGCTGTTTTCCGCGGGTCTGGGCGAACACCACCCTTGCTGATCACGTGACCCAAAAACAGCAGCTCCTCGTATGCAAAGCGGCACTTTTCAGGCTTCAAGGTGAGGCCAGAAGTCTTGATTGCTTGTAGTACAGTGTCAAGGCGCCGGAGGTGTTCGTCGAAGCTTGAGGCAAACACAATGACGTCGTCCAAGTACACAAGGCAAGTCTGCCACTTCAATCCAGCCAGCACGGTGTCCATAACGCGCTGGAACGTCGCAGGTGCCGAGCAAAGACCAAAGGGCATAACCTTGAACTCGAAGAGGCCGTCTGGTGTTATAAAGGCAGTCTTCTCTCGGTCTCTCTCGTCGACTTCGATTTGCCAATAGCCGGTCTTGAGGTCCATCGACGAAAAGTACCTCGCGTTGTAGAGTCGATCCAGGGTGTCGTCTATCCGTGGGAGAGGGTAGACGTCCTTCTTCGTGATTTTGTTCAGGCGGCGATAATCGACGCAGAAGCGTAGGGTTCCGTCTTTCTTCTTCACTAACACCACGGGTGACGCCCATGGACTCTTCGACGGCTGGATGATGTCGTCGCGTAGCATTTCGTCGACTTGTTTCTTTATGGATTCGCGTTCTCGCGTTGAAACTCTGTACGGGCTCTGCCGGAGTGGCCTGGCATTTTCCTCTGTTATGATGCGATGTTTTGCGACTGGGGTCTGGCGGATTCTTGACGATGACGAAAAGCAGTCCCTGTATTTCAAGAGCAGGGTTTTGAGCTGTTCTTGTTTATGCTTCGGAAGGCTAGGATTAACGTCGAAAACTGGTTGAGAAGCTTGGTTCGTCGGTGTTGGCTCGGAAGAATCGGCGATGGCGAAAGCCATCGACGTAGCCGTGATTTCTTCGATGTAGGCGACTGTCGTGCCTTTGTTTACGTGCTTATACTCGTTGCTAAAATTTGTGAGCATCACTGTTGCTTTGCCTCCCCGCAACTCTGCTATTCCTCTTGCGACGCAAATCTCGCGGTTAATCAACTGGTGCTGGTCGCCTTCAATGACGCCTTCCAGGTCTGCTACTTTCTGAGAGCCGACGGAAATGATGACGCTGGAGCGAGGGGGAATGGTGACTTGGTCTTCCAGCACATTCAAGGCATGCTTCCCTGGCGGCGTGTACCGCGGTAATGCTTTTTCTGTAGATAGTGTTATCGACTTCGATCTGAGGTCGATGACTGCACCATGAAGGCCTAAGAAGTCCATACCAAGGATGACATCTCGGGAGCAATGCTGAAGGACTACGAAGCTTGCGGGATAAATCCGGTTGTTGATGGAGACCCTCGCTGTGCAGATTCCTGCCGGCGTTACTAGGTGACCTCCCGCTGTGCGGATTTCGGGGCCTTCCCAGGCGGTCTTGACTTTCTTCAGCTTCGTCGCGAACGGTCCACTGATGACAGAATAGTCGGCTCCAGTATCGACGAGAGCGGTGACGTTGTGGCCGTCGATGAGAACGTCGAGGTCACTCGTTCGTCGCCTACCGTTTCGATTTGGTCGCGGCGTCGGATCACGGCTACGTCGGTTTGTCCCGCTGCTTCGTCGTTGTGTCGTCAGGTCTTCTTCGGGCCGTGAAGTTTCGACGTCAGGGCTTCGTTCGGCTTGCGGCGTGTTCTTTAGATGTCGTTGCGGCGTTGTCGTCGGCGGCGGAGGATCTTCGGTATTTCGTCGTACAGCAACCGCACCTCCATCGGTTGCTGCCCTTAGTTTTCCGGATACGGGCTGGGTGACCGGCCTCGCGTTGGGCCAGTGTTTGGTCGGCGTTAGGGGAGATGTAGCGGCCTGGCGACGGCGAACGGGAAGGTTGTCGGGGCGTCCATTGCGTTCCCGCGAGGTAGTCGGCGATGTCGTGTGGTCTTTCCCCTCGCTGTGGACGCGGCGCGTCGATGGCGAACCCACGCAGTCCCATCTGTCGGTACTGGCAGCGGCGGTAAGTGTGGCCAGCTTCCCCGCAATGGTAGCAGAGTGGGCGGTGGTCGGGGGTGCGCCAAACGTCGGTCTTTCTCGGCGTGTATAGCTGGCCGGCTGGCGGGCGGTATGACGTCGGTGGCGGCGGCGGTGGCGCCTGGCGGCGGAACTGCTGGGGTGGCGCGGCGTCTTGACGTGGGCGAGGAGGGGGGCGTTGCGTCGGGCTGCAGCGGCATAGCTCACTGCTTGCGGCTGTGGCTGCGCTGACTCGGGGGTGCCCAGAGACTGCTGTATTTCCTCTCGGACGATATCAGCGATCGAGGCAACTTCAGGCTGTGGTAAGGGTAAAAGCTTGCGCAGTTCTTCCCGCACGATCGCTCGGATCGTTTCACGCAGGTCGTCGGAGCCGACGGCATGAACAGCTGGGCTGTCTTGAATCGATCGGCGATTGTACTGGCGGTTGCGCATTTCCAGGGTCTTCTCAATCGTCGTCGCCTCTGAGATGAATTCTTGGACTGTCGAGGGTGGGTTCCGCATCAGCCCAGCGAAGAGCTCTTGCTTTACCCCTCGCATGAGCAACCTGACTTTCTTGTCCTCGGGCATGGCTGGGTCAGCGTGGCGGAACAGTCTGGTCATTTCCTCTCCAAAGATGGCAACACTTTCATTTGGAAGTTGGACCCGCGTCTCTAGCAAGGCTGCGGCCCTTTCTTTTCTGACGACGCTTGCAAACGTCTGCAGAAAAGCGCTGCGAAAGGCGTCCCAAGTTCGAAGAGTGGACTCCCGATTCTCGAACCAGGTCCTTGCTGCGTCTTCGAGGTAAAAGTAAACGTGACGCAGCTTGTCCTCGGAGTCCCAGTTGTTGAATGTTGAGACCCTTTCGAAAGTCTCGAGCCAGGTGTCCGGGTCTTCGAATGACGACCCGCGGAAGGTTGGCGGCTCCTTGGGCTGCCGGAGTAGGATCGGCGCAGGCTGCACGGGGTCGGTCATCGTCGCTGCGGTGGGTGTTGGGACCTTGGGCTGCCTGGTTTGTTCGGGAAGGAGCCCGTGCTCTGGCTGCAGTCCCTTCTGCCTGCGGCTTGTTCGACGATCCGGGTATTCGTTGCTGTCGTCCTCCTCGCGGCTTTAACTTGGGTCAGCGCTTCGCGGGGGCGTCCGGATCATGGAAGAAGCAGCACCTCCACCAGATGTCACGTGGTCGTGACGTCGACGAAGACCAGCAGTCGGCGTTTGCAGGATGAAACTGTTTATTTGGCCGAACTTGTGGCCGGAAAATGAGAACTAGAGCTACAGCAATACACGCTGTACAATGATAGCGGCGAACAGGGCGTCGTCCGTCGATCAACTGACAAGCGGTCAATCGCGTCGGCTTTTATACAGGCGGTATCGAACTTTCCAGCAATATCGCTGGCGGCAGCGTTATCTCTAGACAAAGCTGGAACATTCGCGTGCAGGGCGCAATCTTAACAGAACGATCTACTATAGACGTGAAGCTTCTCGAACAATGCTTCGCGGACAGCGTCGAGCGTTGATAACGGTCCCTTGCCGGTCAAACCCGAATACATCAAAACAAGACAAGAAGTGGGCGTGGCAGGTGAGTCATTTCTTCGGTGTACAGTCCGACGTTCTCATTGGGGAGCTGTACACGAGTCTCGAGAAGGGTTTCAGCCCTTTCTTTCCGGATGACGCTCGTGAAGGTGTTGAGAAATCTGGTGCGGACGAGGTCCCATGATGTTAGCGTAGACTCTCGATTCTCGAACCAGGTTTTTGCGCCATCTTCAAGGGCGAAGTAGACATGGCGTAGCTTTTCGTCGCAGTTCGAGTTGTTGAACGTGGAGACCCGGTCGTATGCCTCCAGCCAGCTTTCTGGATCATCCGCGGAATTTCGGCAGCTTCCTCGGTTGATGCATGACGACCGTTGCAGGCGGCCACAGCGGCTGTCATTGTGGCTGTTCTCCTTCTTCGTTGTGATCCTGGGTCTTGTCGGTAGGGGTCCCGTATTGGGGGGCTAAGTCCTTCCAGTCTGCGGCTGGGCTCGACTGTCGCTGATGGTGTCGGTGTCTATTATTCGCGACGTGGGCTTGGTTCACGGCTTGACGGGGGCGTCCGGAACATGAAGAGCAAGCACCTCCACCAGATGTCACGTGGTCGTGACGTCGACGAAGACAGCAGTCGGCGTTTTCAAAATGAAACTTTATTTGGCCGAACTTGTCGCCGGGAAACGGAAAGTTAATTTACAGCAATACACACAGTTGGCACTGATAGCGGCGAACAAAGCGTCGACCGTCGATCAACTGACAAGCGGTCAAGTGCGTCGGCTTTTATACAGGCGCTATCGAACTTTCCAGCAATATCGCTGGTGGCGGCGTTATCTCTCGACAAAGCTGGAACATTCGCGTGCGGGGTGATTTCTTAACAAAACGATCTACTACAATCGCGAAGCTTCTGGAACACTGCGTCGCGGACAGCGTTTAGCGTTGATAACCGTCCCTGCCGGTCAAACCCGAATACATCTAAAAACAAGACAAGAAGTGGGCGTGGCAATATGATTGCGCTGCTATGGGTGAGAAAACGAGAAAACAATACAGAGAAAGAGAACTATAGAAGGAATGAAAGAAAGAAAGAACAATAAACAGAGAGAGAGAGAGAGAATTAAAGACAAAGTGACACAAACAAAGATAGAGAAAGAACGAGATAGAAAGAGAAAGAAAGAAGGCATAGCATGGCCATACTATGGTATAGAAAGGTGGTAGGAAAAGAAAATTATGACGTGGAGGAGGGAAAGGAGGACGGGAGAGTGAAACGTATTGTGTGTGTCATGTATACTGTAGTACAGCAAGGGGCGGTAAATTGAAGTAACTTTGAGGATGAGGGCAAGCTGGAAACGATGACTTCACCTGGCCATCGTATGGTTTTTATGGGGGTAAAAGCGTGCGAGCGCAGCCGATGAACGCGTGCCACGCGCAAATAAGTTCAGCCCGGTTATCGTAGCGCGAAAGGCCAAATGGTTGTAGGGTAGGAGTTCCGAAGGGGCGCCTGCGTGGTTCCGGCAGAATATGCCAATTGCTCGACCAGGCACGGGCGCGCGCTTAATCTTTAGAGAGATCAGCAGACAGCTCATACCTTTTCACGCGCTCTTATCATTGCATGCTTTGCGATGAAGTGATATCAGGAAGGTCACTTCGCTTGTTGTTTTTATTACTGTTCGCTGTCTTCGCTCGCAGTCTTTTATGATTTAACCCGGTGTAACTCAGCTAACGCCATCAGGCAGCGACGTTTTGTTGAGTTACGCAGGGTTAAATGATAAAGGAGGAAGGTGCTAGCCTTACTGAGCATAATATTCCGACTTGCTGCTATCGCATTCATTGCTTCGCTGTTGCGGCGAAACTGTGACTTTTTTATATGCAGATTTTGCTATTCCACGCACTTGGGGCAATTGCTTTGAGTGTTTGACATTGGATGAAGAAAGTAATGACAATAATATCTGGGATAAAACGACCCAAAACCACGATATGATTATGAGGGACGCCGTAATGGAGCACTCCGGAAATTTCGACCACCCGAGGTTCTTTAACGTGCACCTAAATCGAAGTACACGGGGCCTCAAACATTTTCGCCTCCATCGAAAAATGCAACCGCAGCGGCCGGGATTCGATCCTGGATGAACAATGCGCCATGCTCTTTGATTTTCGGCGACCGGTGCAGGGGAACGGAGGTACGCTAACAGAAGATCGGTGCAGAGGGCGCGCTCGAGTGCTACTCCTGAACGCCTGTCAATTAGGAATTTTCCTAAGCTCATCACTTCAAGTATCAAGCTACACTTCGATCAATGCAGTAATCAGGTAATACATGGTAATTATGGCATTGATATTTTACTACCCAATCTTCGCGATGTACTATCGTTGAGGGGAATAAAGAAATTATGTCTATATGTAAAGATTGTTATTCCATCCACTGTTTCCGGAACGTAAATATGTTATGCTATTTTCATGCTATGGCGTGATACCCGGCATTTTAAATATATTGATGTCCATTTTTGTGTCACCACTACTCGAGTAAGCCTTTCTGGTGTCTCGTAAGACGCCTATCTATAAGCTCGAGTACCCAGATAGTTGTGGCGCCCGTTTGGTCATTCGTTATTCGAAAAATAACTAGACTACAACGAACATCGAGCGAACTAAGCTGAAGTATCCTGGAAAAAATTTCACTATCTCCCACTAAAGGGAACCATGTTGGGATGGCAAGCAGCGCATGTGTCGACATAAAGTTTCGTTCATCACGGGCACCTTGTCAGATGTTAACGCATCCTTGCAAGTGAAGAACACCATGAATTTACTGTAGTTGCTGTTGCTGTTACTCGTCCAGAACTTTTGTTGGAGCACGCCACGCGGGTTCATAGCGCGTCTGCAGAATCTCGTTCCCCGACGCCATCATGTGATTGCTGAGAGACTGTAAGGGTGAGAGGCCACTGCGTCATACCCAGCCCCTTAGACAGGCCCGAACGCGTTAGCGCGTGCCAGCGCGTTCTGACTTGGATACAACGCTTTGGTCCATCGCGCGTCTGCAGAATCTCGTTCCCCGCCGCCATCGCATGATTGCTGAGAGAGTGTAAGGGGAAGAGGCCACAGCGTCTTACCTAGCCCCTACACAGGCCCGAACACATTAGCGCATGCCAGCACATATGGTTTTGTCTGCGTTACGCAAAGCTAGAACAGCATACGGCAGCCCGGGCTCCTAAAGTGCTCTGCACGTATCATCATCAAGGCGGTCGAAGAACAAGAGGAATCCTTGACGCGACCGCGCGCATAGATGGCTATGCTAAGTGGTAGAAAGCGGACGGTCGCCAATGGAACTACGGGCAAAGCCCAGCGCAAAAGCTGTTCTGCATCTAAAACAAGTAATGTTTTGCAACTAAAGTTTTCTCGTTTTCCGGTAATGGAAGGGACATTATAGAAGTATATACTGATGTATCTACCACCCACTGCAGCGATTTGAAAACATTGTGGGATGATGAAGACCAAGTCATTCTTTGTGGAGCAGATAGTGATCGTCTCTGTGTTTTTCTGAACCTTTCTCTGATGTTGTGAGGTCAATCACCCCGTACATTTCGGTGATAGATTTACAACCTCATGTGGCGCCCTCCGCTTCCGGTTCTACCACAGACATTGCTTCGACGAAGAGAACAAACATATCTAGGGAGAGCGATGACACTGAGCTGTACTCCGCATCGGACGAAGAGGCCTCGGAAAAAGGTTTCCAACCCGTCCTGTACCGCGAAGCCAAACGTCGGATCATCAACGCATCTTCGGCGTCAAGCACGGCCACCCTGAAAGCAGCGCCTCAGAGATGGCCTCACTCCATCCTGTTTGTGCCGCAGAACGCTACCGACAGTCTACGCGTTCTGAACAGGCAAGGGATCTTGTCTCTTGACAACACTGTGCGAAACGAGATCAAAAATGTACGGCCAGAAGGAGAAACATCCTGGCAGTCGATGTGATGAATCCAAGTGCGCTGAGCACGCTGCGGCAAGTAACGCATATGGGAAACATAACAGTCAGGTCCATCATAGCAGCCGATGGTGCTACCACAGAAGGAGTCATTTACGACATTGATCATGAAATCCCTAACGTAGATCTTCCAGTGCCTCTAAAACCAGCGTGTCAAGACAACGCCTTTGTGAAAGTCGGCCGCCTTGGTAATACAATATGTGCGAGACTAACGTTCAGAGGTGACTGTCTCCCCTCCTACATGAAGGTTGGCCACTTTCTTGACTAGGTTCGAACCTTTATTCCTAATCCTATGCAATGCTTCAACTGCCAGAATATTGGTTTCGTGAAGGGTGTTTCCAGGAACTCCGCAGTTTACGCCCGGTGCGCAGAACCGCACTCGGAAAACAACTCTAGCGAAACCATACTGAAGTGTCCTAACTGTCAAGGCGCTAACAGCGCTTCTTCGAGAGACTGTCCGCGTATAAAGAAAGAGATTACTGTTCTTAAGCAAATGGTGCGAGACAGCTCAATACACAAGAAAGCCGCGGAGAAGGTCCCGCGAAAACCACGTCGTGGTCGGTCTTCACGACGGGCAACGTGAGCTTCAGGAAGTATGTCGACTCATACGGGAACACTGCAAGCTGCATTTTCCGGCACGGCAAACGCATAACGTTGGAGAAGGGAAAACGGGCAGATCTCTCTCTAGAAAGAATGGCCGCCACTTACGCGCACGCGACGTGTGGAAGAACGACAGGAGAAGCCGCCTCCACCAGAGCAAGCTGCTACAACAGAGGACTTAGAAAATACCCATGAGCAAGTGATACCTTTTCTGCGACCCTTAATTACTGCCATTCGCGTGCTGTTATGTAACATGCATACAACATCAGCCTGAAGTGTACTCCAAGTACTCGACGCTCCGAGTCCAGTACTGGCAGCCCTCCAATAGATTATCGCTCACCAGCCCCTGTCTTGCAGGGCGATTTTCTGGTGTAATGCCCGGGAACTGAGATGACGCATCGTCGATTTCCACCGGTTCGTGCATACCAATATGTTTCCCATCATGGTCATCTGCGAGCCGAACTTCCGAACGCAATCGGACTCTCCGAATACGAACCATTCACGTCTTCTGCTACTGCTGAAAACAGGAAGGTTCTGATGTTTATTCGCCGCGACCTCACCTACATTCATCAACCGGTGTCACCTCATGAGGACAGTCAATATAGATTTGTAACAGTGAAGAAGAGACTTTCCGTTACGGTTGTAGGCGCCTATCTCCATCAAGCGATTTGACCATAAAAAACTAGAAGGCATTCTGCCATCATCTCCCCACCGGTACCTTACCATCAGGGACTTCAATGCTCATAACACACTCTGGAGAAGCACGAAGATCAATGCTAAAAGCAGAAACGTGGTGTCTTTCATCTCCGACAATGAACTTTTCTTGCTAAATGACGGCAGTCCAACGTTTCTGCGTGGTTCAACGTATAGCAGCTGTCTTGACGTGGCGTTTATCTCACGAAGCCTTGTCAGGCGTGCTGGGTGATTCCTGGACATAAAAAAGCATGGGAGTGACCACGTCCCCACATATGTGATGATTTAAGGATTCTCCCCTTCTAGGATACGCGATAACTTTCAGAGTAGACTGGACGAAACTTGAGTGTGACATGGAAGAGCAATCTCAAGCGTATAGATCACTTGACTTAAATGAGATAATCAAGAGCACAATACATGATACTTCGCGTACTCTCACATGCTCTTCAATATTCGCGGAATTTTACATCGAGTTAGAGCGACTTCGAGCAATCCGACGACGTACTGAACGAAGATACCGACGCACGGAGGCAGCGGAAGACTTACGAAACACTCGACATCTACAGAAAAAAAGTAACGCCGCATAGATAAACTAGAATCCCAACGTAGGACTTTCTGTGAGTCGGTTGACCGCTATTGCTATTGTGGAGGACGGTACCAGGTCTGCGCACAAAACCCGTTCAGCGGTCCCCATCAAAGGCGCTAGCCCTCTCTCAAAAGTGACCAAGTATTGAAGTAGCGAAAGAATTTTGTGCCGGATTATCTGAGCAAGTCACAGCACGAAACAGTCTAATACCCTCGAGCAGCTGTCCACAACCACGTGATCCCCGCATGGATTCGCCATTTTTCATGCATGAATCAAGGCAGCACTAGCTTTATATAGACGCGCGTCGGCACCAGGGCCCGACGGAATTTCGTACAGAGCCCTGCGTCATGTGGGCAAACACGCGATAACTTTTCAGCTGGAGTTGTACAACAAATCCTGGCAAGATGGCACACTCCCGACAAGCTGCAAGACTAGTCGGCTGGTTTGACTACTGAAGCCGGGCAAGTCATTGTTGGAGCTCTCATCCTACCACGCGATCGCATTGGCCATACGTATAGGCAAAGTTATGGAGAGGATGGTTGTCGGACGCCTGGAGTGGTGCTTGGAGTGCAACTACACCTGCCCAGACGCCATGGCAGGATTTCGGCGTGGTCTATCATAGACGGACAACGTCGTCGACGTGGTCACCTACGTTCGACGCGAGAACGAACCGTAAGCGCCTATGAGCTTCTTTGTTCCTCGACGTCAACGGGCATATGACAACGTTACGCATGAAGCCATCTCACCGCTCTCGAAGAGGTAGGAATAGGCGGTCGAATGTTACGCTGCATACGTAGCTATCTCTGAATGATACTCCTTTTTTACAGCGAAAGCTGTTATGAGATCATTTCAACGGCCGTTTTTGGTGGCGTAGTTGTCCGCCGCCGCCGCCAGTGTCCGTAATCACTATCGCTCGAAATAAGAAAAAAAACGAAATATTTCCAGGATGGAACGGGGTTCGAACCTGGGCCCTCTGCGTGGGAGCCCAGTGTTGTACCTCAGAGCCATGCCGGTGCTTGGAACCGCCTTGCAAAACGACGCTATACAGGCTTCATGTCCAGAAGGAACCACATTAACATATGTAATTTAGTGTGGTAGAAGAGTGAAATAGCAACCACGCACCACACAGCGCGAATTCTGTAACCAGGCGTCACACAATGCGAATTGCGCAACGAGTGGGCTCTTGGATGCTTCCAACCCACTACAAGGGACTCTGCAATAATTCTTCATCGTCATCAGGCACAACACCAACAAAGTGCGCATAATGCTTTAAATGTTTCAGCGGGTACCACGGCTCTCTGTTGAATGACGAAAAATGGCATAGTGGCTGCTTCCCTACTTCACAGAAATTATGATTTATAGCGAAGTGGGTTCCTCGCAAGTGCACTTGCATTGGTTGCCAAGGAAGCCCATGAGCCCATCATCCATTTCCTCAGGGTCTCAATAAAGTTCTTCCCCCTCTCTCTGTCTCTCTTTCTCACGTCAATATATGTTATAATGCATGGTGGGAGAGTTAGATAGCGACCGGGCGTCACACAATGCGAATTACGTAACTGGTGAGCCGTTTAAAGCTTCCAACCCATTACAAAGGGCTGAGCCACAGTTCTTCATTGTGATCAGTCGTCACGTAAACAAAGTGCGCATAATGCCTTACATATGTGTAGCTGAACATCCTCGCTTCTACGCACAATGACGAATAATGGCGTTGTAGGTGCTTACCAATTTCACAAATATTGTGATTTATGGCGTAGTGGGTACCTTGCTAGTGTACATGTATTAGTAGCCCCAAGAGAGTTTACAACGGGCTCTAGAAATGCCGCTCTTCCAGCTTTCGCTGTGACTGTGCTGCGCTTTCCGCGCAGGCCTGGCATTTTTCTGAGCACCCAACACGGCCACACTTACACATTATAGCTACAACGGTGTCCCTCAGGCTAGCGTACTCAGTCCTGTGGTGTTCCATCTCACGCTGTTTGGCCTCCTTGAGCACCTGCCAAGCACATTTCGGGGATGAATGTACGCGGATGATATTTGCATTCGGACGTCCACCGTAACACGCCTACAGTTGCGTGCGATAATTCCAAGAGCTGCCACTCAAACTGCGCTTTACCTCCGTAACAGCGGTTTTGATATTTCTTCCAAGAAGTGCCTATGAATCCCTACAGCGTAATAATCAATGGTCAATCCATACCATATATTCGGCCACACAAGTTTCTGGGTGTCATAGCTGACAGTGACATATCATGGAACCATCATGTATCGTACGTAAAAAAGCGGTTTATCGGTATATGTCATCTACTGAAGCTTTTCGCAGGAAAGACTTGGGAAATGTCTCCAAGTGCTACGCCACAGCTCTACCGCGTACTTTTTCTCCACTTCCTGCTGTACAGCTTGGCTACATTAACCAACGCAAGCAAAACAAGCCTACGAACTTTACAATGTGTTCAGGTCCAGGCAGTCCGGTTGACCTAAGCTTGCCTCTCTATAAACGGTGGCTTCTACAGCGATCGCCAGAGACCATCTCAACACGACACACATTGGCATTGAAACACTCAGGAAACATATAAGACATCTTGCTCGGACTCACCGCTACCACCTAGCCTCTTTACCAGCAGAGAGACCATGCACGGTAACCGCGTATTCCGAGTTTTTACCAACATGCTTCACGCCCGCCGCGAGACCTTAGATTCCTCCGTGGCGCCTGACTCAGCCTAACATCAGTCTAACAACACCTGGCATCCGGAAAAAAGCGGATATGTCGTCACCTGCTCTTAAACAGCTCGCTTTACTCCTGCTATATGAGAAGTACAGAGGCTATATACGCGTATACGCCGACGGCTCCGTCTTGCCGAACAGCTCAACTACAGCTGTTTTGATACCAATCGAAGCCACAACAATCAAAGACCTCCCACCTTACAAAATTGAGGGCAGCAGAACTCGCAGCGGTTCGTGTCGCATTACATTTCATTACTGAAGAACGGGCACAAAAATGGACTATGTTCAGTGACTTCAAGGCGGCACTGCAGTCTCTTCTGTCACCTTTACGACGGAGCCCGCACGAACAACTTGTATTTCACATTGCAGAACAGACGCACCATTTGACTGAGAAAGGATACGCACTAACTTTTCAATGGCTTCCAATCCACTCTGGGAATAACGCAATGAACGGCCCGATCAGACAGCCCGTTCTGCGCATACTCAAAACCATCAAATGTTAATGCCGCGCTCCGTAACAGACACTGCACGTAAGCTCCGCGTCCTTGCTCGACAACGCTCTACGACGCAGTGGAACGAGCCACACTTCAAGCACGCATGACTATTTTCCCTAGACCAAACTATCAGCGTTCGCATTCCTCCAGGACTTCGCCGAAGTGACGCTAGTCCTCTGTGCAGGCTATGGTTGGGTGTCGCATTTACCTATGCGAACGCGTTCCGCATAGAAATGAACAACACCGCAGCTTGTGACCACTGCGGAGAGACAGTCGCTTTGCAGCGCGCTCAATAAATTGGACAACCGAGCTCTTTCGGAAGAATCCTGCGCCATCGACAGGACTTCAAGTCACAGAAGAAGGTTGTGCGGGTGCTACTGCGCTTTCTGTGTTCACCCGGCCTGTCAGAACAGCTCTGGTTCGAACGTTTTGCGTGTGTCTGCAGCTTGTTATAATTTTTTATCTCTCTCTCTCTCTCTGTCTTCTTTTCGACCCCTATTCCCCCGACCCTGCGCAGGGTACCAAACCGATGATTACTACCAGGTGAACTTCCCTTCCTCTTCCTTTTCATCTATTTCTCTCTCGCTCTTGTTCGATGAATATGGTGCTCATGAATATTTTAAGGCATTACTTTCTTTCTGCGACACCAGAGTTGATTGGTGTGGTGCAGTTGTTCTCGGTGTTCCCACAAATGTTATTTTAAAGTGACATTTTGCTGAGCATCCGTCACATATATTCTTTATCCGGTTGGCATGCCCGCGATGTCAAAGATAACTTCGCATCGAATTCAACATTGAACTTGACTCAAGTAGACGTCTTTCTTGGCTAGCTAGCGTATTCACTTATGTACAGCTAGAATTTGGTTATGTTGACTTACACTAAGCTAATATTAGGTAATTATCATAAACTGTTCTCATTGTCAGCGACTGGATAATGTGGCTTCGCCAGCAAATAATATCCAAAATACTTCGGCATTATTTGACTGGTAAAAACAATGGTGTCGAATAGTGTTCACAGAAGTCGGAACCATGATGAACAGCCATTTGTCAAGATACTGTTTACCAGGTTAGGCCTAAGTGTAAGTTCTCGCTAGTTCCTTGCACTCCGAGACTCATGTCACTTCTACTTCAAAAACATTTGAGGCTCAATGCATGACGCGCTACCAACAGGCTTGAACGTGAATTTTGAGCACAAAAAGTGAACGTAGCTTATGAAGTCTTTGCAACGATGCGTAGCTGGTTTTGTGCAGACTGTGACTTGAAACTACTAGCTGTTTAGCGCGAATTGGAACAAATTACATTATCATGCGATGTGACACTTCGCCGAGAGTTTAGTGCCACCTGGGAAATTCGAAGGTGATTTTCTAGTGTCGGCATCGTACCGCGTGCCTGTCGCGTCAAGTTGCGGCGACAAGTGGTGGTGCTTGTACCCTCGCAAAATAAGT
Source organism: Rhipicephalus sanguineus (assembly GCF_013339695.2). NCBI lineage: Eukaryota > Metazoa > Arthropoda > Arachnida > Ixodida > Ixodidae > Rhipicephalus > Rhipicephalus sanguineus. The sequence continues at coordinate 77,011,284 of NC_051182.1, read as the reverse complement.
GGCGTGTTTTGAACGCTTTTGCTAAGTGTTAAATTAGCGTTGCCTTCTAGTGGGTGGCATAACAGCAGAAAAGACTGAGGCCATTAGAGGAGCGCACATGTCACGTATTAGTATTCCAGAGAATGTAAATAAAGCAGCAAAAGAGAGGAACCACAGTGTCTGGTTTTAACGCCTTCTTTGTCGGCTATAGAAAGAAATCTGCTGCTTTCATGTTTTAACCTGCATACTGGCGATCTCGAGGTGTTAATAAGAGAACACAAAACATAAAACAAAAGTATACTGAGGATTTAGGGATACGAGGAAACGTGTAGAGGGTGGTATTGAAATAAGTGTGACTTCCTGAGTTTCTTTGTGTGCGCCAACATCACGGCGGATGTGTATGTCTGCATTGCACTAATGGGCATCGATCAAGCCAACCAAGCGTACTGGTGCTCCGCCATCAGAAGCCCCAGCGACAGGCATCAGCTATGGCCCGTCCAGAGCCCATGATTCGGCGGTCAGGCTTAGCCTGCTCGCCGCAACTTGGGAGGCTGCGCGCAAGTCGCGTCGCTGAGGACCAACAATAAAGTTTTACCAACCAACCAACCAACTCTAGTCGAATTCGACCACAATGGTCCGAACTAACCACGTGAACTAGTGCTCATCAGCGCTACACCGTAGCTTCTAGGCAGTGCGGCGTGTGGAGAGCACATCTTTTCTGTGGGAAGAAGGTCTGAACACTTTGGCCATAACGTCCGATAATCGATGATGTGGCTCTTTGCGCCAAATCAAAATGGACAAGGGCACAGAGAGATGAAACGTGCATGTTTCATCTTTCTGGACTCTTGAGTACTTTGATTCGGTCCAACAAACGACGTTATGGAACACCGACACCAACTAGCCCAACCTATACCCTGTGATGTCCGTCTTGCAGCTTCAGAAAGTGGACCTAAGCGGGACCATTCGTGATATGGAATTGCTGCGTACAGCGGGCAGTAAAATACAATACCATTGAACACGAACCATCTTTAGTCTTCAGTGAGCAGTCTTCTATGTTGCTGCACGCCACTCTATTATTGTACAGAGCACATAGATATACAAGCCACTGGAATCAATATAACTTTCAGCATTTCGCTCCTTGGAAATATCTGTAAAGCAATTAAAAGTGAAACGTCACTCAACTAAGAAAAGCGGAAGCACAGTGTAGGTTGACATCGTTCATTGCAAAATTCTTGGTGGTGTGAAATTATGTGCTTTATTTCGGTTAATAATACTGTAAGAAACCACCAACTTTCAAATCCTATGTTCTGACAAGAACGGCCAACGTTCTATGTTAAAATTGAGTGGAATGAGGGGACTCATGTATCAGAAATATTTAAAATATGTGGGGGCTTCTTCGAGGCAAGCAATTCGCATGTTGTGAGCATAAAAAATTACACCATCTCCCACTAAAGGGAACCATGTGTGGATGCGAAGCAGCGGGGAGATGGTTCGCTTGAGCGAGAGATGGTGTAATTTTTTTCAGGAGCTGGCTGGCCAGGTACTTAAGCTGGGGCGAAGTCCCGCGCCGTAAGCTGCATCCATCCATTCAAAGCGTCGTGGAACGCGAAGAGGAACGCTATGCGCGTCGTGTCTTCCCTCTAGCGTGGCCGTTAATTTCCACAGGTCGAGCGTGGAACGCGCTCGACAGGCGCGCGAGAGGGGGAGCGTAGGAAAGAACAGAGAGGAGGGAGGGGATGCGCATACGCTGGCGCTCATCACGGCGTTGCACAGGAGAGAATGAGGCGCGAGAGAGGGGGGCGTTGGAGAGGAGAGGAGGGGGAGGAGGATGGGCATGGTGGGCCGCAGTCACGATATTTTCTTCCGCAATGGCCGAGACACTGAAAAAGGACGCAGCAGGGAGGGGGTTATACAAAATGTCAGCCAAAGTTGCCATTTGACAGAAGGCCTTTCCCAGGATTCGAAAAACATATCGGCAATGATCTCCAGAATGACAGAAATGTGGACACCGATTCTTAAATATAGAGGTTTTGGTCCGCGGTTATGTTTCAGGACATGGTGACCGCATGAGGTGGCCCACGAAAAACATGCTGGAGACCAGCCACATCTGTGTAGCTGATAAACATACTTATGAAGAAAATAACAAAAAATATATGCGACGAAGCCATTCATGCGCGGGCCGGGTCGCTAGCGAAAGGTCCGCGGGCCGGGTATTTGAGACCCCTTTCCAAGACATAGCGCATTCTCTAAGCTTGCCTTACTTGTGGTAAGGGTTTGCCCCCTCCTGTCCCTCCCACGAGTCGGAAAGTCCGCTACACCTGGTACTTCTGCTAAAACTGCATTGGCGAGGAAAGATTTCTCAGCCGAGAACATTTTTGCGCACTGGAATAGCCATGTGCGAGCGCATACTATTTTTGCACACTGTATCCTTCTCTGAGTGCGCTGAAACAAAACGGACACTTAAAAATTACACCATTTCCCGCTAAAGGGGACCATGAGGCGATGCCAAGCCGGAGGACTTGCACGATGGCGCCCCGTTGGCGTTCTTTGGGCATGCTACCGACCTCGCGTCGTGGAACGCGAAGAGAAACGCTACGCGCGTCTTGTCTTGCCTCTAGCCTGGCCGTTAATTCTCACAGGGCGAGCGGGGAACGCGGTCGGCAGGTGTGCGAGAGGGGGGCAGCGTAGGAGAGGAGAGAGGGGGAGGGGGACGCGCATGCGCTGGTGCTCATCGCGGCGTTGCGCAGGAGAGAATTTCGGCATGTCTAGCACGCGTTTCAGAGGAAGTGTAGAAAGGGGGAGGGGAGAGGGGGAGAGGGGAAGTGGAGAGGGAGAGGGGGAGAGGAGAGGGTATGCGCATGCGCAGTAAGTGAGGTCACGCCGCACATCACCACCACCACCGGATTGAACTCCGCCATAAGATACTTCGCATCTAATAAGGGTATATGTGGTACCGTCATCCTTCACACAACGAAATACAGCGCTAAAACATTCACCACACCTTTTCACTACATTCCCTGTAGTCGTTGTCTCTTTAAGCGCGTGCTTACCTACTATGTGCATTACTGTAATGGGCAATGCAAATGCGACATTACGATGCAAGTGCCCCTTGAAATAATATATATTGCGCTTGCCTTTAGCCTAAACTGCATTACGCCTACATTTATCCGACTCAGCCAACATATCAACGGTTCAGCGGGAATGTCTCACTATTTCTATGGATGGATGGATGGATGGATGGACGGATGGATGGATGGATGGACGATATGAGCGTCCCCTTTATAACGGGGCGGTGACAAGTGTGCCACCAGGCTCGACAAAAAAAAAGATTCCATTTACTCTTAATGTTGGCCTAGTGTCTCTACTTCAATAAATCTATAATACTATAGAGAAAAAACGCAAATCCTCAGCCCAGTTCTCTGCCCTTTACGGCAGAATGTCATTTTTTCCAATATTTATTTTTGTCCTTTCTCTATAATTTTCTGCCACCAATACTCTAACCGCCTCTTACTTATTTCAATCGCGGGCGTGTTCAGCTTTCCATTGTCGTCTATAAAACCAAAGGCTTCATGTAGGCTCGTACCCAAACGTACACCTGGGTGGATATCTCCACATTCAATCAGAACATGCTCCGCCGTTTCCTTATCTTCCCCGCAGCTTGTGCATTGTTGTTTACTGAATCTAGCTTTATAACTACGCGTTCTAAGGCGACCCCATCTCGCTTCAAACAGTAAAGCGCTTCCCCTTGAATTATCGCAAAATGCCTCCTTCCTTATTTCATTTTCGCCCTTTCGGTATTTACACAAAGCCGGTTTTTTCTCCGTAGCTGGCGTCCAGTAAATCCTCTCCGCCTCTCTGCCTTTTCGCTTAACGCACTTTGTTGACATATTGCTTACACTACCAGCCGTATATTTACTAGTGAATCTCCTAGTTCTTTTTGTCCACTGTGTGTCCACACTCTTCCTATACAAATAACGGAACACCTTTTCTGCCCATCTACTCTCCTTCATATTTCTCAGCCTTTCTTCGAACCTTATTATGCTCTCAGCTTCCCTCGCTTCAAAACCTGCCCATCCCATACCACCCTTTACGGCCTCATTTCCCGTCTTCCCGTGAGCACCCAAGGCGAGGCGTCCCACAGTCCTTTGATTTATATCCATTCCCGATTGCACATCTGCCCTCATGCACACCACTGAGTTATCAAAAGTAAGCTTCGGAACTATTACACCTTTCCACAGACCTCGAAGCACCTCGTACCTATCATATTCCCACAACGCTCTGCGCTTCATTATTGCAGCATTCCTCTTTCCTTTTGCTGCGAGGCTTTTTCCTGTACCTCCATGTACCTGTCACCCCTATTTATCCATACTCCGAGGTACTTGTATTCGCTCACCCTCGGTATTTCTGGGCCCTGTGTTAACACCGCCTGATCACAAGGATCATTGAACACCATCAATCCACATTTTGTTCAAGACATCAAGACACGCAATAAAATGTTGCTTGCTCGTTTCTGTTTGATTCATGGAAAAAAGAACCGCTTTGGCATTGTCATGGGCAACGGCGCGCAGTGGTTCAAAAGTTGCGTTTTCGCCGAACTGCGCTTCGCCCGGCGCAGTGCTTCGCTCTCGCGGTCGCGTCTCAGTGGTAGTTTCGGTATCGCGTACTGCCGAGTGTGTTTTGCACGCTCGTGAAAGTCGCACTGATAGAAAGTTCGACAAAATACCGCATGTATGTGATGTTGCCGGATACCCGAGTGGTGCACGCCGCCAGTGCACGCCGCAGCGCAGTAAAGGCGGGCAACGTTGGGAACGGCAACAGTGACGTGCGAAATACCGCTTTCAGGCGGGTGATTTGAAGTGCGCTAACGCAATGCGGACCACTAAAACGTCAAGTTATTTCAAAATTAACACTTCCTTGGTATAAGTAGCACTACGAGGTTCTTGGATCGCTATTTCAAGAATCAACGTCGACTTAATATTTGCCTTTAGTGTCCCTTTAAGCACGTGCTTGCCTACTATGTGCATTACTGGACGGGCAGTGTAAATACGATATTACAATGCAGGTGACCCTTGAAATAATGCATATTGCGCTTGCCATTTAGCCTAAACTGCATTATCGCCCACTTTTATCGGACTCAGCAAACATATCAAAGGTGCAGAAAAGCCAGCGGGAATGTCTCACTATTTATCTGGATGGATGGATGTGGCGCCTCCTACAGTCGTGCTCGTGGCATTTCTCCTCTTTCGGGCAAGTTCTTTCATTTCACCTGGAGCATCCTAATTACCATTTTCTAAAGCAACATGAGCTCACACGCAGCACTCTGGTGTAGCTCGCTTTAATTCAATCGAATATCATACATGAATAAATGAATGTGTTACGGGTTTTTACAATATACTTTTCAAGATTTTGCTGCTCTAAGTAACCGGCAGAAACAATGTCTCCACAAACAAGCCAAGTAGTAACATTTCTCGCGGGAAATATCACCCCTGTGCCATCGTCATGGCAGCGACGCGTCTGTGAGTGATGCGGCTGTAAGTGGTGCACAATTCTGTTCTTGCATACACTACCACACAGCACTTCAGGAACGAGAGATGCAGAGCTCGTACCTTGAATCGTAATCGCGCAAAGGCGTCCCGCTGCCCGCTGGCTTCACTCATTGCTACAAAGCACTCGCTGAAACTGTAGGGAGACGAAATGGAGAGGGAATCGGGGAGCCATCCTCTGCGGCGCTAAGTAGGGCGCGTCGATGCCAGCGTTCCTTCGTTCAACGCTGGCATCGGTAGCCTCAGCGCCCTAGCACTGGGACTACCGAATAGCGTCCTGTTCGGCGCTCGTTAGTGTTAATGCGGTACTTCACCTCCCCAAGACGGCAACACTGCCCCACGCCAACAAGGTCACTGTGAACGGGGGAAGATGTGAAAATATAAGGCGCATTTTTAAGGCCCACGCATAAGCGTCGGTGCCGTAGTGGGTAAAGCGGCCGACACCCATCATCGCGGACAGAGACGTCGTGGATCCGACTCCCACTTCATCCAAATCAACGAATTTTTTTTTTCTTTGTCATCTCTTCGTGTAAATTCCACCGGCGTTACATCCGCGACGGAAATGATGTCAGTGAAGTCTTGGTGGACCCCGCCATAAAACACATTCGTGTTAATAAGTTTATTCGCAATTAGGGCAGTACACACATCTGACAATAATGCACACTTCGCTGGCTAAATCGCATTACAACTCAGGTGGGTTTAACAACAATAGGCAAACAATTATCACTTGCGCTCAAATACAAGCTCCGGCACACGACAATATTGAACACTTCAAGTTCTTTCATATTCATCGGCTCACTCGTCCATTTCAGTTCCCAGATCCCGGAAATACGCATGCACATGGGCTTACGATGGCTGTAGCGCACACCAGTGGTCCTCATTCGCCAGTGAATGAGTGGGTTATCATATGTCCCTTGTCGGCGTCACGTCTGGGAGACCTCTCTCAATTATTCTCTAACACTTCCCCAGTGACCGCACGGCGCCATTATCCGCACTTCTCCCTAGACCGACTAACTGACGGCAACACATCATGACACAACACTTCTCTGGCCGACCGAACCGCTCGTTACTCAAACTTCTTCCTTCGCTGAACTCCCTCCGTCTACCCGCGATTATATTGGATTGCCCCAGGTTTGAGACTGTTCTAAATCACTCATACGTGCATAACACAATGAAGGCTTGGGAAGGAGTGAGTTATTTCTCGTACATTCGTCTGCGACGGCGAACGTGCCCGCGGTAGCCACGGTGATTTGTAGATTCTTCAAGGTATGCTGTCTAGGCAGAATTCTTCTCCGTAAGAGGCGAAGGGGCGTGTTTTGGAGAGGTGAACATAGTCGGCGTCTTGTGTCGCGGTGAGAGCTCTGCTGGCTCCGTGATTCGACACGGCAAAGGCGATTTAAACGCTCGCTTGTGACAGAATGAACGAACATGCGCGAGCGAGTTTATCACTACTGCTCGTGTGGATATTTTTGTACTCTGAATCTTTTCAATGGATCTTCGAGAAATTACTGAGACCTGATATATCACCAAATTGAAGTTGCTGATGTGCATATTTGATTAGCAGGAGCTGCCTTGCAAGGTGCATTACAACCAATTGCGGTACGCGCCCCGGCAAACCATATCCGAAATCATGGGGTATTATAAATACCTTAAAGGGCATGGGACATTCAGTTCTGCTATTTCTGTTTTGTCAGTCAACTTTAGGTAGACTTTTTGTTGGAAATGTAGCCCGAGTGCGACAACCCTGCACGGGACATACACAGCAGCACGCAGAAGCCACAACTCTGAATTCAATGATGCGCCCCGCAACCTCTTTGTCGCCATCAACGATACGCGTGACAGAGTCCGCAAGATGACTCGGAAATGTGCTGAAATGGAAGGACTCCGTGGCAGGGAAATACAAATGTTATCCTCGCAACACGTAGGAAAGCGACAACCGTATTTGGTGTGGTCGCTATGAAATAAATATTTTCGCATTTATACTAAAGAAAGCGATATACTTTACGAGCTTCCATTACAAAACGAAAAAAAAAAGAGTTTACACCATCAACTTGCATTGGGAACTCTCGAACAACAAACGCAACACGCACTGCTGCTGGAACGGCGACGAGCCACAGCACCCGCACTTCTGTGCTTTTTCCGTTCGCCGATAGTTACCGACTCTGCTAGGTCTAGAGGCTAATGAAGCGCAGGCCATGGGTTCGCGTGTTCTCTTTCACCAAGAAGTACACAGTACGGACCAATATTGCAGACTACTTAGTGAGTTTCACAGCGACCGCATTTGTCTACTTACAACTGTTGAAAACCTCACCGACCCGCAAACGCCGTGTTTTCATGTTTGTAAACCTTCTCTACTGTTATGGACCTTATGAAAAATCTGCTGCCATCTAGCGGCCGCCGTGCGCATTTCCGCCATGTTCAAGGCTAAGCGCGCTCCGCATGTGCACACACGGAGCGTACGTATCGGCGTGTGGCGACTGATAGGAACGGGAATTCCGACATATTTTCGTGCGCCGTGTTACTCATATTGAGGAAATTGGTGTGCTGAAAAAAGATCTACAGGAAACTAACCAGCATGTTATTAGATTTCCTCGCGGCCAACGGCAAGCGGCAGATTGTTCCGCGGCTCCGGCTACATGCTTACGACTGACGCCGCGTTTACGTTCGCCGTTATTAATAGATGCGGTATGTGACAGCATCGGCACTCATAAGAGACTCTTTCGTGTCATGTCAGAACCAGACAGTTTTCGCGCAGTATGCTTGCAGGCACAGACGAACCGGCTTCGTGTACGAGCTTCAAAGCGGCAACGCGGCAACTCGCGCATGCCTGCGCTGCTGTTGACACTATTACTTTGCTTATTATATTGCGATAACAATTACATGCTAATCAGGTAACTCAAGCGCGTCATCGATTGCCAGCGAACGGACCGATCTGGAGCGTGTTGTTTGTTTTCGATTGTGGGTTTTAACAAGGTGGCGTTTGTTAGGATACTTTGCGCGCGTATTACATCACTATGCATATTTTTCAAGCATTTAATGTGCTATCATCGGCATATTCAGAGGGGTGGCCCAGGTGGCGTGACCCCCCCCCCTTACTTTTATTTTTAATTTATATCCCAAGGAGAGCACATATCAGGCTCTCCCAGAAGGTGATTCCCCTTCGTAAAAATCTTGTATCCACACCTGTGTGCTATGAAATATTAACAGATGCTCGTCTGTTTCGCTTTTCAATCGATCTGTTACAAAGGCAAATCTGTTACACATGACCGTGGGTGCGCTACCGTTCGTTACGCGCTGAGGTGGTTTCGCAAGCGTTTAGTTGGCGACGCAAAACTGCCTGGCGGAAACGGGTTGAAATTGTAAGGCGCCGTAGGCCCCGAAAGACACGACGTGAACGAAAATATTCTCGTCGTATGGTGTTATTTACGAGCGCATGACGGAAGTATATTCGGTAAAATACCAGCCAACCGGCACCTACTTTTTGGAGCAACTAACGTGCAATTTTACTTTTCATGTTCGCTTTTACGTACATGAAAAGTGTAAATGCTTTACATTTTAATCGTGCGTACGTCGGTTACTACAGCAGCGAAATATTTTTGCTTCAAAAATAAAAAAAGTGGACAACGTTTTATTTAAAATTGAATGCACAATCAACGCATTAAATGCATGTCAACGTAGGCTTTTCCTCATCAGATACGCTTATAAATGGCTCAACAGCACTTTCCTACCATCATCGCTGTGCTCAGCCGTGTCGCGCGCTGAAGCCTCATCCCAACCATCCTACACTACACGCAGGATATTCAGATAGCTAACAACGATTTATTCACTGCACTGAAAACAGGCAATATTTAAACCTAGCTCTAAGCTTCATTCCCAACGCCTACAGGCTTACATGTGTCTCGGTTACAAACTCGTACCTTCTTCTTGTAGTTAGGGACTTCTTAGACGTAATAATTGCCAACGTAATAACTAGGAAATGCCGGTAATGTGTACGTGCAGTTACACATTCGTCTGACTCTTTTATGCGCGGATTGCCCACTATCATAGCAGATACGAGCAACAAGTTACATCAGCGACAGCAATATAATTCAGATACACACCTCCAACATGGCGCCGAATCGGTAGCTCCGTCAAACTTCCGACAGATGGCAGCAATTTTGCAGTTATTACAGGACGACGTCAACCAAATATGGGAAATATATTTAGAGTAGAGCAAAAATCCATTGTGCAGAAATTAGTGGAGGCAAAAATTAAAGGTGAAAGTGAACGCTGGATGACAGAGATTCGCGAAAAGAAGAAGGCCGCGACAAGGATATTTTGAAGCCACCTAAAAGCGCTGGGTAGGAAGTCTGTCACAATGCAACAACATATGGTAGATGAAGGAGGAAATCAATTGGGAGGGTATGAAGCGCTAGGTTACATCCGAAAGATAACAGCCGATTCGTTTAAAAACGTCGCCCAGGGGATTCCCCCGGTGAGTAAAAGTACGCAAAGGAGTGCAACCGACGAAGCTGTAGTACTAGAGAATTTCAATTGGAAGAAAGCCGAAGGAAAAATTCCTAAGCGCACTACACCGGGCTTAGATGGGGTTCCCGTCAGCCTCATTAACGAACTCGGACATAACACTAAAGAAGCACGGCTGAAAGCCATAGAAAAGTGCTTACAGGAGAGGGAAATACCAGACAGTTGGCGAAAAAGTAGAATGAACTTAATCTATAAAGGCAGGGGAGAAAAGGATAACATTCGCTCGTATAGACCGCTAACCATTACATCGGTGCTATACAGGTTGGCGAAGCAGGAAGTAAAATTAAAAATAGAAGCGTGGGTAGAACAAAATGATATTTTGGGAGAACTTCAGAATGGATTTCGAATCGACAGGCGGTTAGACGATAATCTGTTTGTTCTTACCCAGTGTATAGAAATATCGAAAATAGAAAACAGGCCCTTATACGTAGCTTATCTAGATATTACCGGGGCGTATGACAACGTTAATCAGGAAATTTTGTGGGATATACTGAAAGAAGTGGGCATAGGTGACGACTGTATACAGCTTTTGAGGGAAATATACCGAGAAAATACAGTTTGTATAGAATGCGAAGGAATAAGTAGCAAGGACAGCGTTGAAATTAGCAAGGGGCTGAGACAGGGATGCCCTTTGTCCCCGCTGTTATTCATGCTGTACATGGTGAGGATGGAAAAAAGCGCTAGAAGGTAGCAACATTGGATTTAATTTGTCACACAAACAGGTCGGCACGATGGTGAGCAGAAGCTTCCAGGTCTATTTTATGCTGATGATATTGTCTTATTTGCGGACAGTCAAGATGATATACAGCGACTGGCAGATATATGCGGAAGGGAATGTGAGGCTCTAGGACTAGGATTTAGTGCAACAAAATGTGGATTGATGGTATTCAATGATCACGAAGACCATGCGGTCTTTATGCAGGGCCAAAAAATACCGAGGGTAAGCGAGTACAAGTACCTCGGAGTATGGGTAAATGAGGGGGATAGATATATGGAGGTACAAGAGAAAGCATCGGTAGCAAAGGGAAAGAGGAATGCTGCAATTATGAAGCACAGAGCTTTATGGGGGTACAATAGGTACGAGGTGCTTCGAGGGCTGTGGAAGGGTGTGATGGTCCCGGGGCTTACATTTGGGAACTCAGTGGTGTGCATGAAGTCAGAGGTACAATCAGGAATGGATGTAAATCAAAGGACGGTGGGCCGCCTCGCGTTGGGCGCTCACGGGAAGACGACAAATGAGGCTGTAAAGGGTGATATGGGATGGACAGGCTTTGAAGTGCGGGAAGCTCAGAGCAAATGAGATTCGAAGAGAGGCTGAGGAAAATGAAGAAGAGTAGATGGGCAGAGAAGGTTTTCAGGTATTTGTATAGAAAAAGCGTTGACACGCAGTGGAGAAAAAGAACTAGGAGGCTCACCAGTAAATATACGGCTAGCAGTGCGGGCGATATGGCAACAAGGAGCATTAAGCGGAAGGTCAGAGAGGCGGAGAGGACTTATTGGATGGCAGCGATGGAAAAGAAGCCGGCTCTGAGTAACTACCGAAAGGGAAAAAACGAAATAAGGAGGGAAAGGTTTTATGATAATTCAAGGGGAAGCGCTTTACTGTTTGAAGCAAGGTCGGGCTGCCTTAGAACGCGTAGTTATAAAGCGAGATTCAGTAACGAAGAAGAACAATGTACATGCTGCGGGGGAACTAAGGAAACGATGGAAGATGTACTGATTGAATGTGGCGATATTCACCCAGGTATACGTGTGGGCACGAGTCTACATGAAGCCTTGGGTTTTAGGGACAACAATGGAAAGCTGAACACGTCCGCGATAGAAATAAGTAAGAGACGGTTAGAGTACTGGTGGCAGAAAAGTAGAGATAAAGAACTAAAATAAATAATGGGGGAAAAATAAGGTCATTCTGCCTTAAGAGGTAGCGAGATAGACCGTGAATTTATATTTTTTGGTATAATAACATAGATTTAATCAATGTAGATAAGGTATTAGGCCAACATGAAACAAGGAAGCTTTTCCTTTTTTTTTTCTTCGAGCCTGGTGGCAGACATGTCACCGCCCCGTTACAAAGGGGACGCTCATAGCATCCATCCATCCATCCATCGTCTATAGACGCTTCTATGTGGGGCGCGCGAATACGTTCTAGAAATTACACGAGCACGACAGAACTTGCTGGTACGACGAGGTGTGTATGGACCCCATAAATATAATTATATGAGTTTTATTATAGAGGACACTACTCGCCGCTGTTTGTTAAAGTTGAAAGTCGATGGAACATAGTGATGAGTTCACTCGAATTATTCTATTATATCGGAAACTTCGTAATATCGAGAAATAATTTTATGGTGCTTCCAATTTTGATATTTTTACGTCGCAAAGCTACGATGGTATTGTTTTTGCAGCCCGTCTTCGTGCGTTGAAAGATCGCTAGCGCGCCCCGAGGCCGGCCCTGACATGGAGCCTGCCATGTCACCCGGAGATATTCTGCGCCATGTCCAGGCGATGCCAGGTAGACATTCACGTCAAGGGCACGACAGGCTACCGATATGGTAAGAAGCGGCGAATGAATGCAGTGATTGTGCGAGTAGGCCGGGCGAAAAATTGGCGAGAGGCTACCAGTGCTCTTTGTCTCGTTAAGCATGAGATAACCAAAGCGACAACTTGTGCCCCTGACATCACCCGTACGTAAGGGCACTATGGACTGCCAAGTCCGTTGGTCCGTGCATGGGTACGGCGTGTAGCCTGGTAAACATGAACCTAGGACCTTTACTTGGGCGCCTAATGTCTTGTGGTGAACTCTAAATGAGGCGCTGTACAGCGGTGGCGCTGCAAGCATGACAACCTTAAACGGCAAACCATCATTACTTTCCTCCCTCTACACCACTACAAAACAGGAACAGAGAAAGGAAGGCCCGTGCGGCCCCGTGAAGGGGCCGCACAACGAAAAGCGTGAAGTTTGCAATATCCGTGCAAAGCGTAAGAAACAGTGAACATGGTTGATTTCAGGGAACGGGCAAACTTCACATAGTACGCTTGCGTGCCGCGTCCGCCTTGCGCTCTCGCCGAGCATAGTCCGGGTGCGCTCGTCGTTGCCGCTTCGTAGCCGTTTCATGGGCAACGTAGGCGGGATCCAATCGCTCTTAACGGTTTCGCTCTCGATCTGCAGCAGGCCGAGACTCTCGGTAAGCGGCTTCCTTTTTTGACAGTGCGCACCTTCTTCGGTCGAGCCATGGCTACAGACTGCTTAAACACGGCCGAGCGCACCTACACTTATAGGAGCGATGACGCATGCGCGGTTACTAAGCGGCAGTGCTGAGGTCAAACCTTCTGTGACGTGGATATACTAGCTACTAGACGGCTGTGCACTAGGTCACACGCTCTTATGGTACGTCACAGTGGCCGTGCGCGGCTGCGCTACATCACACGCGCTGTGGTGAAACTCGGTGCGGCGGCTTCTACTCGGCACATGCGCGGTTAGGCGAGGTTAAACCCCGGTGGTGCGCAGCTATGGCTTGGTTGTTGCTTGCAACGGCGCGGCAATTTTTTGTGGATGGACGGAAGTTTTACCCCAAGCTTTACCAGCGAAGCTGTTAAAGTAGATTACTTGGTAATGAGACTTCCAGCCTTGCTCTTTGCTACTCGCGCGTACAAACAGTCTTAATGCGAGTGTGCTAGAGCGCATGCTAAAACAAAAACCAGTCTCTTTTAAAATTAGCAAGAAATAACCGCTTTTTAGCTCTAATAGTCCAGGAAAAATTTTGCCACGGAATGGTAGTTTATTAGCTGGATTACAAGCTGCGTAAAATTATGCTTCGTCAGATCGACTTCTAACTGCATTTTCTTTTACCGGGAAAAACTCACCCAATAAAAAGTGTATTCATTTGCTGGAAGGTTCACTGTTGGATTTATTGCTTCACAACGCGATATTGGCCTCATGGCAACAACGGCAGGCGCTGAAACGACTGTGTTCTTTAAAAAATGAAATAACATACCTCTTGGAACTTCCTCTGTTTTAAAAGATCAGTTCTCGCGCTAGTTTTTATCACTGAAGTTGTGAATGCTTCATAGGACGCTTACTAGTTCCTTCAAGAACATCTCTAGTGCGAGCTCTGTACGACACGAAAAAATTCGAACGCGGTGGCCAAGATGACCACTGTGTCGCGTTTCACTGCCGCATAATTTTTCCTTGCTTTGTGGTGTGGGCCCCCGATACGCACCCTTCTTTTGCGGGTAACGTGCATTTCGGACACACGTACTGGCACTGCTGAAACCCAAATTTTATTATACGTTAAGACGCCTACAAAATAAACACACAAATACGGCGGCATCTGTCTTCTTTTTGGTCCGTATTAAGCTGCGGGAATTTCTGTTTATACCAACTCGAGAAGAATACATTTCTGTTTGTTGGTCATGAACACATCTGTTCCTGTGTGAATCAGCAGAGGTTCAGCGTAAACTAAGTTTCGTTGAGTATTATACTCCCATCTTCGCAAAAAATGTAAGTAGTTTAGCACTAGTGGCGCAAGGCCAGACAAACAGAGGAGCTTGTTGCCGGCACAAATTATTAGCGAGGTCTAAATTAGCAAGGTCCTAACAGCTTGGTCCTAATCATGAAGGTGCTAGTTAGCAAGCCCCACTCTCTCTCTCTCTCTGTTCCTGCATGTTTCTTTATCTTTCTGTCTCTGTCTATTTCTTTCTTTCTTTCTCTCTCGCTCTTTCCTTCTCTCATTTCTTTTCCGTTTATCTGTTCTCTGCTACTCCTTTGTTTTCTTCAGAGGCCACTGGCATGGAAGAAACGCCTTCATTGCACATCCATCGTGCCAAGCTGAATGGATGTGCTTGCCACAGGCCTTATTATGCGCCAGATTACCAGGAGACACAAAAAAATGTATAGCTATATAATGTATAAATGTATAATAACGTCGCGAAAAGCAAACTGTTTTTACCTGCACTCAATGATAAGATGAAGAGGACGAAAAAAGCGCGTGCCGGACGAGTTATTGCGTGGCACGCGCTAGGCGCAGCTTAGTTTTTGGTCACGCTAAACGGCGGAACAAAAACCATAACAGCAGCGCGGTTAAAAAAGCGACCTCATATGCATAGTTAATGCGTACAAGTGCATAGTGAACGCCAAATCAACATGAAAACGGGTGTGGAAGCTTGCTGTCAAGAACACGGTCTGGATCAATCCGAAAATATAAAATTTGCAACGGCATCAAGTTTAATTTTTGTTAGTCTGGCTAATCGAATTAATAATAATTCGTATTCGGGGCCTAGTTAGATTATAAAATATTACAACTCAAGTCTACAAATTATCACTGCTTCTTGAGCATAAGATACATTTTCTTAAGTCACCAAGACTAATTGTGCTGAAGGAACACTCACGTGTAATTTGCGCGTTTTCTGTTGTGCGGCTTATACAGTGAGCAAATACACAGCCCTGTGAAATCGTGGGCACAAAAAGACTGGAATTAGGGTTTCTGAATAAGAACTCCTCGGCAAGGTGAGCGTTTCGATGGGAGCGTTTATATAGCAAGCTGAAGGTTGCTCGAGGAACCTGAAACGGAGGTCCATAAAATTAGGTCAAGCTGAGGACACTTTGAAGTATTCAAAATGAATTATTGTTCATGAATATGTTAAAGTGTTAGCGAAACGCCACGTTTTCTAAGTCGTGGTTTCGAAAAAGCAAGGAACGACAATGAACAGACAAGCGCGCGGAAGTTTTCGGTGCCGTCACGTCGGTTATTCGATGAAGCTAGTGTATTGCAAGAAATCGCCTTCGACAATGAACAAAGCGAGTCGCGAGATATTGCTGTGGCGAGAAGATATATGTAAAAGTGTGAACAATACCAAATAAGTAAAAATGAAATATTGTCTTTTTTTTTTCGGGGACGAGCTAAACAAAGCGATGGTCGTTTTAACAGATACATTATATCTAATAAATATAGGAAGGTACGTTAGAACTTTACAAAACCTGACAAACAAACAAACGCGAATGGGTAACAAAAGCGCACGATCCTTATAAAATATGCAAATGAAAAATTTTTAGCACGAATGCAATTTGACCTTTCCATATTACAAAAAAAATAATATCTTTACGGTTTATGTATGGTCTAAGTATGCAACCCATTTAAAAGAAAACACTCTAGGAGGCTTACGTAAAAAAAAAGAATGTCCATTATTGTTACGCCCAGGTGCTTTCATGTAGGTCAGTGATACCATTACCCGAAGAAACAAAAGGTCCATGGCTATTTACCTACAATTCCGTGGTTCAGATAAGGACAAGATATTCCCAGCTGCAAGTTAACAATTGTCAGTAGCTTAAGCAAACCTAATTAGGCCGAGGATGCTTCGACAGGCCAAACTAAAACCAATATTCCTGGGTGATATTAGCTTATTGAAAGCGGATTCTTCGATTTATTAGTGCGGTATTTTGACTCAAGAGGGTCTGCAAGCATTTTTATGCTCTTGAGAAAATGTTCGGCACATATGCCTTGCGACAAATCCCTTATATAAAACAATACGGGTACCTCCACTTGTATTCATAATGTCGCCAAAGACTAATATTACACAGCCACGCAAATATTATAAAACGATGCAACTTATGAAGCATGTACTGCTCCTTGCCATGGTGTCGCTTGAGCCCACACCAGGCTGCACATTTACTCTGTGCATTGAGAATCCGAGTGTCAAGGACTGCAAACCTAATTCCTTCGATGCAAGTCTGTAATTACAGAAGACTTATCTAACTACAGGCCAATTTGCTTAGCATGCAGTTGCAGCAAGCTCATAGAACCTGTAATGTGCGAGCATTCTCTTGTGTTTCTCGGAGGTGACAACATTTTAACAGCCAACTAACATGGACTTTGCAATTAGCTTAGCATCCTTACACATACTTCTGAATTACCTCGTGATATCTGTCGTGCACTAGACCAAGGCCTCCAAGTCAGCACCATATTTGTGGACTTTTTCAATACCTTCGATATAGTTGTACATAGTAAGCTTTCACATAAACTTAATAATAATTTAAATAGCGCTAGCCTAGCTAGCATTATTTCTAGTTTCTTTTCAAAAAGGTTGCAATACGCCTCCTTCAATTCTGTTAAGTCACCTACCATGCTGTTGCCTCAGGTGTACAACAGGGCTTTGTTTTAGTCTTCATAACCATGACTCTTCATTTGCGGTTTAAACTTAGTTGAGCATTTACTGAAGCAACTCATTTTGAATAACTTGACAAAAATATGGCCAGCTTGCACGAGTGGTGCAAGGCTACACTAACAGCGGAGCATGTGGCCGACATACATCATTAGCAAGGTCTTATCTGACATGCGCCTAATTATGTTGGTAATAGTTAGCAAGGTCTTAAATAGCATGGTCTTCGTTAGCACGGCATTAATTAGCAAGCTCATAATTATCAAATTTCTTTTTTGCATGATCTTAGTTACTATGATCTTAATTAGCATGTTCCTAATTATCGAGGTCCTCTTTCGGTTTCATTTCCTGCTTTCTCTTCCGTTTATCTGTTCCGTGCTTCTCTTTTGTTTTCCTCGGAAGGCACACGCATGGAAGAATCGCCTACATTTCACCTCCATTCTGACAACTTCAATGGATGTGCGGATGACAGGCCCTATTATCCGAAAACTACTACGTGACAGAAAAATGTGTCGTAACTATCGGTATTCCCCGAATTTACGTCGCCAAAAGCAAACTGTCATTATTTATAGTCGTTCGCAAGATGGAGAGGACGACGAAGAGATCGCGCGCCGGCTGAGCTATTGCGTTACATGCCCTATGCGAAGCTTAGATTTCTGGTCATGCCAAACGGCGGAACGCAAAGCCTAAACAGCTCCTCGAGATCTAGCAGAGTCGGCACCGAGTCGGCACCGGACGAAACCCCGTAGTGTGGATGGCTCCTTGCGTTGTTTGCTAGCTACAACGTGACTGTACGTGTGCGAACGCCATGCACGTCCTCAGGACAGCTTATTCCGTTGTGTTATCACAGTATGAAATGGTTGTACGTATGTCTACGCGATATAGGCCTACACAAGCATATTGGCTTCCGAGGTTTGTATGCACTTGATTAAGTGTATGCATGCATGTGTTGGTATGTCGATAGATGTATTCATCGTACCATGCATTTACCCGAATCATTTCGATGTGGGTGCCACTTTGTCGTTCAAGCACATCACATGGAGGCTTTGACGTCATCCTCAAAGAAATATGTATTAAATATGAAGGTTTGAATGTAGAATTTTAGCGACACCTTCTCGTGCAGTGTCGTTGATTTAAAAAGTACTTGCGCTACCGTAAAACATGAGCTAGCGTCTGCAAGGGCCCGCTAGAATCACAAGAAGTAAAAAAAATGCGGATACGTATAATCTGCAAGCATAAAAACAGAGTACAAGCTTTTACTTCAACTCATCACGAAGAAATACAGGCTTTTTTTCTTTTTTGGTAGCCGCTAGAGCAAAAAGTAAATACTCACTTGGTTCATTCGTCCCAACACCATTGCTATTGCAGTATAGGCACAACACAAGCTAAACACGTACAAATAAAACAAGAAAAGAAACACGATTGTTGCCGAAGGCCAGCACCCGTTTCACTGGTATATTGCGTTTTTTCCACACCTCGTAGGAACGTTAGGCGGTTTCGAGCATTAAAGTGGCAATGCAGGGATGGCTGCCATTAACATAGTTTTTTCGGCGGCAATATGCTCAAACCACTCGCAATAAAGCGCCGCTGTGTGCATATTCATACACGCCACCCACAGCTTATTCACACTAACGCGGCGACGGTGCTGCCACATGTAGCCCGATCTCGCGGCGTAAACCCAATGTTTTTTTTTTCTGCTGGGTATATTATGGAAAAAGTCGTTGGCAAGAAAACGTTGACTTATTGTTATGTAATTACTGAGTGGCAGTGTATGTATGAACGGGTGTTACTGAGCATATAAAGTAGCCAAACCTTTTGATGGATGAAACCACACAAAGGAAGCAGGCTGTGCCACCAAAGAACGCATAGCTCGAACGTACAGCGCATTGAGCCGCCGTCTACTGTAGGACTACAAAATACATTTGGCACCTTAAAGAAAAAGATCGTTCGAATTAAATGCATTTGCGTAGTTTGCGACTTCACGCCAGTGTTAGACATCCCTCAATCCACAGAGGCACTTTCAGTTGTAGCCTCCTTTTCTTTCATCTATTTCAGTTGAGTATAATTCATATCTTGCATGCTAAAGAACGCATTCCCTCCATGCGTCTCTAATGATTTCGTGCTGTGCCAGAATTTAGAGATTGGTATAAAAGGCAAGGTCTCTTCAGGAATGGAAATGAATTTCAGGAGAGTGGTCGCCAAGAGGTTTGGTTTTTGTTGGCCCAAATTTGTACATTGTCAAACCTTATGTGATCAATGCAGAGTTAAGAAGAATCGCTTGCGTGAAGATTGGTGGCAGCAGTTCTGACCACGGACAAAACACGTTTTGTTTGCATTGCATCTCTGTTGCTTTGCAAGTCCTTGTATCTCTTGAAGCAGTGCTGGTAGATCTGGTCTCCCTCTTGAATTGAGCGCGCATCCTGCTTCATGACCCTCCGCAAAAGAGAGACTAGATCCGATATTTTCTACACAACGAAAATTCCGCTGCAGCGGAATTTCCTTTATTTTGCACCATGAGATAGTCCGTACAAAAAGCTCGGTCATGGCTATAACGCCTACCCATAGCCACTTCAGAGCGTAGGACAGTGATCACACCAAAGTGAAGCACAATTAGGATGCTTAACTTCTACCTCAGGTGGTGTTTGGCTGACTGGCACATCCGTGCTCGTTGCTGTCGTCTACTCAGGCGGGCGTCGCCGCCCTTTGTACCTGTCCGCCTAACCCATGCTACTCCGTTTACATGAAGGCGTGTAGCGCGGGCCACTCGATCTGCCACACGATCCGCACGGTGCGGATCCAGAGACCGGGCGGGAGAGAGACAAGCGGTGAAAAATGCATCGTGTAACCAACGCAATCGACACCCCAGCATTTTCTCGTGCAGAGCGACAAAGCCCTGCAAACCATTTGTGGCTGTTGCGCTTAGGTTGTACTGCGGTACTCGCCGTTCACCACTGTCGCCATTTGCGATTTCTCACATTCTTACAATGCATGATCGACTGAGCTACACAAATTTCGCGTGTAGCTTCGTTGCTTTTATATATGCGCATTTACTCAAAAAAATTATCCGGAGGAATGAAAATGTCCGTGCTGCCCGTCGACGAGGAATATAAGTGGCGTCGCAAATGCATTTAATTGGAACGATCTTTTTCTTTACAAAACAGTTCCCACTTTCCGAGAATAGATCATTGCTGTTGTTTAGCGAAGCTCAGAGAAGAAAAAAGACGTGTTACTATATTTTCTTGTTACTAGAGATGTCCTCTACGCTGTAGCCACCGCGCTCTGGAAACACAATGTTTGACATTTTCTGTTTTTGTTCTAATAAAAATGATGCAACATGCTTTTTTCATAATATCGTTCTGCAGTCCTTTGAGACCATTTTGGGGGACTTTGAACAAAATTGAGACCGGGTTATTTTTATTATAGATTTTTAACCGAGGAGCACTTTTGTCTTTTTGGTGATTTGAGCATGGAAACCTATTACTTTTGAAAATTAGTAGAGAAATACAAATGCAGAGTTTCATGATGCACATAAAGGCCTATTTATACTGCAAATATGAACGAGCTGAGATGTTCACAGAAGTAGCTACGGCGTCCCAAATTTGACTGATTTTCAAAAACGCAGCGTTTTTCGTGAATTTTAAAAATACATTGTTTGCTCAGAATTTCATGAAATAATAAGAGCTATTTCCTCTTGATTTCTACTTCCGCTAAAACAAAGATATTTGTAATATATAGCTTCAGTAGGTGCCAGCATGGTTGCGAATTTACGAAAACGCACTCCTCGTAAAATGGTCGTCGTCAACCGGCGACACTTGTCGAATTTTCCTGTGTTGAAAAAAATTTTTATTTGAGAACGAACTGCGATTTCGTGCTGTGCAGTCATATGTGCACAACATACTTTCTTTATTGTGAGGTATGAAAAAGAAAGGAAAAAAAAACCTCGGCCTGCACCATAATAATATAGCAGGCTGCACAACATACTAAATTACCAGCAAAATCGCAAACATCAAGAATACACCTTTCTTTCATCTTTCGTGGAATCGACCTACATCGAGTAAGAGGCTCCGCCACGGTAGTCTAGTGGTTATGGCGCTCGGCTGTTGACCCGAAGTTCGCGGGATCGAATCCCGACCGCGGCGGCTCCGGCCGAGGCCAAAATGTTTGAGTCCCGTGCACTTATAGTTATGTATACGTTAAAGAACCCCAGGTGGTCGAAATTTCCGGAGCCCTCCACTACGGCGTGTCTCATAATCATATTGTGGTTTTAGGACGTTAAAACCCAGATATTATTGTTATTATTCGAGTAAGAGCAAACAAGGCAAAATACAATATACATAAAGCTCAATATGTGCAAGAAGATGCAGTATTAATGAATGAAAAGAAAAGGTGACTCATTTCTACCTATGTGAATAACGCAATTAGCAGTGAGCAGCATTTAGACATTAACGATTTTTTTTAAGGATGCAAATCTATACTACTGGGAACGCCGCCATGAACATAATTGTATTCATGCATAAAGTGGTGTGGTTCATGCATACAACGTGATGCTTGTAATACTATTACATGCATAACACGCATAGCCTATGTATGGTTGTTGCAGTGTACGCTACGTTAAACTGACAGCACTTCTGCTATCATGTTATTAAACATAGCATATTTTCATTGTACATCAAAAAAACATCAAACTGAGAGCGAATCAAGTGGGTCTTGCTCTCTCGCTGTATATATATACATAAATATATATATATATATATATATATATATATATATATATATATATATATTTATTGTAGAGAAGCCTTGGGACATGGTTCCCTCTCCAGCGCCTTCTAGTGGGTCGCCCTCTTTGGTGGCTGAAAAAGAACGCCGCTCGCGCAGAGAGATCGTGCCTTGCCGTGACTGTCGCCATTACTCATTGTCGTTGAGTACTGTCTATTAAACACCTTAACAATTTGGTGGAGAGTGCTCTGCTCCCATTCAATGCCCTGCAGCTCCGATCCCGTACCCTGCCATCTACCATGCCTCAAGACGCCGCCCAGCAAACGCCTCCTCTCGCAACAAGCACATGTCCCGGTGTCCCCCGTATACGCGATCCACCTATCTTCACTGGCTCCGATAGCACCGACGTGGAGGACTGGCTCGCAGTTTACGAGCGCGTCAGCATCCCCAACAAATGGGACGAAGAAGGCAAGTTAAGCAACTTGGTATTCTACCTTGCGGGCGTAGCAAGCTTGTGGTACAACAACCACGCGTCCGATTTTGCGACTTGGTCCGATTTCAAGACCGCCGTCATCAGCGTTTTTGGCCGCCCAGCAGTTCGTAAGCTGCAAGCCGAACAGCGCTTACGTGAACGATCTCAGCAGGCGGTGAATCTTTCACAAGTTATATCGAAGACGTCTCGACTTGTGTAAGAAGGCCAACGGAACCATGTCTGAGTCAGACAAGATCAGGAACGTAGTGAAAGGCATTGACGCGATGCGTTCACCATGCTCCTCGCCAAAACCCTAGCACAGTGGCCGAGGTCATAACGCTGTGCCAGAGCTACGAGGAGCTCCGCCGGCAGCGTGCGATGACCCGTCGCTCCCCATCACGCGACGCAGAGCTTGCTGGCTTGGTGGCAATATCTGACCAGGCCGCGTTGCTGGCAGAAGTCAAGTCATTCGTGCGCGAGGAAATGCACGCCAGGCTCCTCCTCGCCTTTGCCCACCCGCCGCACGTTCAACAGTCGTCGCCCACCCTTCTTCCTCCTCTCCGCCGAGCGATTGAGCAGGAAATTGCGGAGGTCATGCCTGAGACCACCCGCCACCTCCGGCTCCTGCGCCCCAGAGTTACCCTCCAGTTGTTTCCATGGACGCCCCAAGTAATTCCTGCGGCTGCCCCAATGAGTTACGCCGAAGCCGCCGCTAGACCTCCGTTCTTTGAGGCGAGGGGTGCCGGCTACATATGCTGACGCCATCCTCGACCCCGACTGCAGCCCCCATGCAGTCATTCAGCAGCCTACCCGTCAATCACGTACTGCGACATGGGCGGGACCTACCCCGGCGAACCGATGGCGCACCCCCGCAACCGGCCCATCGGCTTTGCTTGCGGTTACGCCGGTCACGTGGCACGTTATTGTCAACGCGTGCAGCCGCCTCGAGTCGCGTCACCTGTAACCAGCGAGTCAAGCCGTGCATTCTACGACCCACTCCACCTATGTCGCCGACGTCACGCCCACCTCCAGCTACTCGCGCTCTCCGTCTCCACGACGTCGATCACTGTCACCCATGCGGCCACGTCGGTCGCACGAGAGCAGGAAACTAGTCGTCGCAGTCCAAGGAGGCAAGGGCTGCGACGCTATCGAACTGTTGAAAGCCCTCAGCGAAAGTCCATCGAATGTAATCGACGTGCTTGTGAGACGGTTTTCGCGCATCGGCCCTTATCGATACTGGAGCGCTGTATCCGTTATGGACGCAAAACTTTGCCGCTTACTTCGAAAAGTGATGACGCCACTTTCTGGGATGTCCCTCGTACCGCGAGCTCCCAGAGTATTCATACCACAGCAGTATGCACTGCTCGCGTCGTCATTCAGGACGTTCTGTACGACGTCGAGTTCATCATAATTGCGGCATGCTCTCACGACGTCATCTGGGATGGGATTTCCTCTCCGCCACGACGCCGTAATTCGTTGCGCACCAGCCGAAATCGAACTCTCACCGTTCTCACATTTGACGCCGACAGACAGCCCATCGGCAGTGAGCAAGATCCTCGTCAAGACGATACGAAAGTGCCTCCAAAATCGTCAACGGCTGTGCCGGTCTACTGCGCCGGTCTCTCCGACACCATAGCACTCCTTTCGCCATCTGCCCGCGTCTGCACTAGGAAAGGGTTGCTGGTACCTTTTGCGACCGTGCGAGTCACTCAGGGCAGCACCACTATTTTTGTTACCAACCATCCCCGTGCATTGTTACGTTGGTTCGAGGGGAATGTCTCGGCAAAGTGGAACCCGTTGAAGACGGACGCCCGATGACTCGCACTGTACCAGTTCCCGCACCATCAGTGCTGTTTCCACGTCTGATTCGTCACCTACTGATGTATTTGGTCCCTCCATTGCTGACAACCTTACGTCGGTCCAGCGTTCGCAGCTTCTGTGCTGTTGGATGAATTTCGTCATTCTTTCGATGTCGGGCAAACATCCCTCGGCCGCACGTCCGCTGTTACGCATCGCATCGACACTGGCGCCAACCACCACTGCGGCAACGTCCATATCGCGTGTCTCCACAGAACGCGGGTAATAACGAGCAAGTGGACGATATGCTTCGACGCGATGTAATTCGGCCCTCCGACAGCCCCTGGGCGTCTCCTGTTGTTCTCGTTGCGAAGAAGGACGGTTCTGTGCGGTTCTGTGTCGACTACCGACGGCTCAACAAGACACCCGCAGGATGTTTATCCACTGCCGCGAATCGTGACGCGATTGACAGCCTCAAAGGAGCAGAATTCTTTTCGTCTCTCGATTTGCGCTCGGGGTACTGGCAAGTACCCATGGCTGATGACGCTCGACCAAAGACAGCCTTTGTCACGCCCGACGGCTTGTACGAGTTCAACGTCATGCCGTTCGGTCTGTGTAGAGCCCGCGACCTTCGAGCGCATGATGGACACCGTCTGCGTAACTTGAAATGGCACACGTGCCTGTGTTAACTGGACGACGTCGTCGTCTTCGCTCCGGACTTCTCCACGCATCTCCAACGTCTGCGGCATGTTTTGACACGGTTGAGCAACGCCGGCCTCCAACTGAATCTGAAGAAGTGCCGATTTGCGGCACGGCAGCTGACAATCGTCGGCACGTCGTGTCCAAAGACGGAAATCCTTCCCGATCCGGCCCAAGCTTCAGGGCCGTGGCCGAATTTCCCAAACCACGTCCGTCAAAGAACTGCGCAGTTTCGTCGGACTGTGTTCACTTTCGACGCTTCATACGAAACTTGCCACACCATCATATCGCCGCTGACGAAGCTCCTTGGAAGTAACGGACCCCTAAATTCGTGCTCGGCCGAGTGTGACGACGCCTTCGCAAAACTCCG